>NW_026779616.1:0-187500 GCF_030144855.1 Hypanus sabinus
AGTGGGCATATATAAAAAGTTAAGGAAGTGAAATTTAGGGGAGATCAGTGGTAAGTTTTTTTTTTACATAGAGTGTTCTGGATGCCTGGAATGTCTTGACAGGGATGGTAGTAGAGGATAAAAACATTAGGGGTATGTAAGAGCCTCTTGGACAGACACATGACTGAAAGAAAAATAGAGAGTTACGGGGTAGGGTCGGTTCAGTATTTTTTTGGTGCAATATATGGGCTGAAGGTCCTGTACTGTGCTGCAGTGTTCTAGTTTCTAGGGTCTGGTATCCCAGTACACAATGCCGGGGTCAGACACAGAGCTGAGCTCCCTCCCACTCTCCGCTGTGCTGTAGGGTTCTAGTTTCTGGGGTCTAGTATCCCAGACACAATGCCCGGGTCAGACACAGAGCTAAGCTCCCTCCCACTCTCCGCTGTGCTGTAGTGTCCTAGTTTCTAGGGTCTGGTATCCCAGTACACAATGCCGGGGTCAGACACAGAGCTAAGCTCCCTCCCACTCTCCGCTGTGCAGTAGTGTCCTAGTTTCTAGGGTCTGGTATCCCAGTACACAATGCCGGGGTCAGACACAGAGCTAAGCTCCCTCCCACTCTCCGCTGTGCTCTAGTGCTCCAGTGTTCAAGTGCCCACTGCTCTGTCCGCGTCAGAAATTCTTGGCTCCTCTGTCAGCTTGGCATGTCCCTGTGTTTCAGGAAAGGGGGTCGGATGGACCCAAATGCAGGACGCAGACACTGAAGTACCAGGGGGAGGACACGATGGGAATGCCATGGCATTTAAGGGTTAATGCAGGCGGGGCTGGATTCAAGAGTTCAGACGAGTCAGGCAAGCAGGAGGATCCCAGAGTTCAGAAGAGGCAGGCAGGCCGGGCAACTCTTCGGGGCAGGCAGGCAGGCAGGCAGATACCTCATGGCGGGCCGCATTGTTCCCGGGCATGGCCGCCTCCCAGGCGGTAAACACTGAGGCCTGGACCAGTCGCGGACACCTGGGCAGGTGCGGGGCACAATACATGGGAAACAAGGAGAGGAAATGCTAGGAGTCCCCAGGGCGTGACGCATGTATCCCGGAAAGGACAACCACACAGGCGGAAAACACTGAGGCCTGGGCCAGTCGCGGACACCTGGGCAGGTGCAGGGCACAACCCTGAGGGAGTAATAGGTGAAAAAGCTAGAAACCCCGCCGGGCAGCGGATTGTCCGGGCGGAACCGCCCGACGGAGGCAACGGGTAGGAAGTTGGGTCCAGGGTAAGCGACAAAATTACTGCGATCCACCGGGTACATTGGTAAATTGGGAAAGGCAACCGACAGCGTGGCAGCGCAAGCAAGGAAAATAAGGCGTAACAGCGGGACCAGAGCACAGGGGAGAAGCAGGGGAACATGACCAACCGGATAGAGCTTATACAGAACAGCCCAGCAACCAGGGCAGAGCAGGATTCCGTGCAGTGCAGCATCCAGGGTAGGACAGTATTCCAAGCAGGGCAGCAGCCAGGGCAGAACAGGATACATAACAAAACGACCACCCGCCCGGTCTCCGTCCCACGGCCCCTCATAAACACCGACAGTCGAATTGGCCGCATGTGTGCCTTTTGATCCAGGATGGTCTTATCAGACTATTGAACAATCCACTATTCCGGTAAGATGTACTCTTGGCCTCATTGTTTACTTCGCAGTCGCCCTTGCGCCTTATTGTCTGCCTGAACCGCACTTTATCTGTAACTGTAACACTTTACATTGCATTCTGTTTCTGTTTTACCCTGCTCTACTCCAGTGATGTGATCTGTATCTATGACATTCCACTGGGGCTCTGCTCACTGCGATGTATATGTCAGGGTGCAGAGGAGAGAGGACAGTGGGAGGACGGTGAGGAGGGAGCATAGTATAAAACTTAAAACACACTCTCACTCTTCTTTTCCCTTGTTTGCCCTCCCTCCCCTTCTCTCACACTGTCTGCTCTCTCTATCTTCTCTCCCTTCCTCTATCACGCTGTCCCTCTATCAAACTCTTTCCCCCATTGTCTCCCACTGTCTGATAATCTTTGCCCTTTCCTTACATCCCCTGCCGAACCCCACACTCTCTTCCCACCTCTATCTGTCTCTGTTTACAGCTCCTCAGCTTCAAGCCTTCAGCTACTCCCTATCCATCTCTGGCCCTCTCCCCGAAACACTTCCCCTCAATCTTTCCCCTCTCTCAAATTCTCTTCTCTCTCTTGCCAATCACTCTCCCACTGTTCTCCGCACACCCTCCCTTCTCAATCACCCTCTCTTTCGCTCTCTCTCGCACCTTTCACTCCCTTCTCACAGTTCCCGTCTTCATGCACTCTCCCCCGCACAGTCTCCTCTCCCCCTCTGTCTCTCATTCTCTCTCCCATTTCACACCTCGTTCTCTTTCCCCATTGCTCTCCGTTTTCCTACCCATTGCGCCATCGCACTCTCCAGGTTCCTGCCCATCGCTTTCACCGTGTTTTCTCTTCTCTCTCCTTTCACTCCCCCAAACCATTTGTCTCGCAGGCTCTCAGCCCCCTCTCCCCCACGCTTACCCATCTCTCTCTCTTCTGCTGTCTCTTCTCTCTCTCCGCGAGTCGCTCCCCCATTCTCTCCCGCTGTCTCATTCTCTCCCTTATCTAACTGTCCTTGTGTGCAGTTTGGCTCTCCGTCTATATACTGACATTAGAGAGGGCTCAGAGAAGATCCACGAGAGTGATTCCAGGGATGAGACGGTTGCTGTATGCGGAACATCTGGCAGCTTTTGCGCTGTGTTCCCTGGAGTTCAGGAAAATAAGGGGGGGGGGGGGTCACATGTTGAAAGCTCTGAACAGTCTCGATACGGAAATGTTATTTTTCATGATAAGGGATTCTAGGACAAGAGGGAACAATCTCAGGATTGAACGACGTCCTGTTGGAACTGAGATGCGGAGTAATTACTTTAACCAGAGGGTGGTAAATCTGTGGAATTAGTTGCCACGAGCAGCTGTGGAAGTCAAGTCATTGGGTGTGTTTAAGGAAGGGATAGATAGGTTGTTGGTTAGCCAACGTTTCAAAGGCTATGGGGAGAAGGCAGAGGAGGGAGGATGACTGGAATAATTTGGTAAGCACATGATTGAATGGTGAGCAGACTCGATAGACCGAATGGCCTATTTCTGCTACTATATCTTATGGTTTTATGGTCGTGTGGTCTCTCCACAGCTGCGCAAGAACCACAGTCGAAAGTGAAGATGGGAAATAGACCGCACCGTCTGATCTGCCTACTCTGCCTAGTTACATCCGCCCTCATCGTCATTGTGACTCGATTCTCGATCCATGGTGAGTGGAACGGGCTCCGGATGGAGTCAGAATGTGAATAAAGAGAGTATAATGAATTGTTATTGTAAAACACTGAGCGACGCCGACAAGCCCCTTACCGTAACACCGACTAAAACCCATCACCATATCACGGACACACCCCGAACCGTGATAAAAACTCGGCCTTTACCGTCACAGAATCAGTACTCGTCCTGACACCGACACGCCATTCACTATAACATAAACAATGCTGTAACCGTGGCACGGTCACGACCTTCAACGAGACCAGATACACTCCAAACCACGACACTGACACGACAATCTCCGTGACACACACGTGGCAGTCACACTGACCGCAACGTACCACTGACTGTAACATCGTCATGCCCTTGACCGTGTCACTGATAATCTCCTCAAGCGACAGCGAAACACACTTCACAGTGACAGCGACACGCTCTTCACCGTGACACTGAGGTACCGTACACCGTGACACCGGCACGCAGGACAACGTGATCCGCTCCGCACCGCATCGTGACAAACACTCAGAAGTCACTTTAACACCCCTTACCGAGACCGTATCGCCCCTCAATATAACAGAGATGCACCACTCACTGAGGCAATTACCCACACATCATCTGACCACGGTCAAAGCTACTAATTCACAATTACACCGACATTAGTACTCTCCGTGTCACCTACACACACATCAGCGTGTCAGTCTCATACACACTGCAGCCATGGCACGTCGCTTACCGTAACACAGACATACCCCTCTCTGTGAGATCAGCACACCCCACAGTATAGCACAGATACTCCAAACACCCTGACACCACAAGGCCCCTCATTTTGGCATTTTCGTCCCCTTGACATCGTGACACACTTCATTGTACCCCGGTACACCTGTCCCCTCGCCACAGCCACACCTACCAGCGTGACACCGATACATCCCTCTCAGCAACCCGGACCTGCCCCGCACGATACTGACGCAGAACGCCATGGGGACAACAACTAAACCTTCAGCGGGACATTGATACACCCCACAGCGTGTCATAGACACTCTCCCCCCCCCCAAGGTGGCGCTGATGCCTCTCACTGTGCCACCAACGCATCGTGACACTGACACAGCACTCTCTGAGACCCGTTCGGTAGCATGACGCTCATTCACGTGTCACTGTAAACGCTAAACATCCTTCACCAACTCTCTCAGTATCACAGATTCGTCAGTCTAAGATCACCTCCGACCGAAACTACCATGAGTTAAACTCAACCCTTCAATCCAAGCTTTCTGCGCTCAACTCTAACCTGTCCGATCTTAAACGAATGCACAACGATGTCCATCGCCAGCTCATTGAGATGGAAACGAAGTACAGATCTGTCAACGAAACCAAGGCTCAAATCTGTGAATCGTTGACCAGCAGAAGAGGTGAGGCATCATTCCCTCTTTCACCCGCTCCTCATCACAGGGCAGGCATGGAGAGAGGAAGCGTCATTCTGTGCGTGACTTTGGGAGTGTGTGAAGAGATGGTATGGAAGGAGATTCACTCTGTGTTTGACCCGGTGAGTGTGTGATGGGACCGTGTGGAGGCAGCTTACTTCTGTGTCTGATACTCTGCTGTGTGGTGCGTTGAGAAGATGTACAGGGGGAATCATTCTCCCTCTGAAATTTGTAATTTGCGCTGAGGGAGTTTCTTTCTGTGTCTAACAATTGGAGTGTGTGATGGAGCTGTGGAGAAGAGATGCGCACTGTGTCTGACCAAGGCCTTGTGTGGTTGGACTTTGTGGAGAGATCAAAATTATGTTATCTGACACAGGGAGTGTGTGTGATGAGACGGTGTCGAATGAGAAATACCCAGAATCTGACCCCGTCAGAGTGTGACTGGACGGTGTGCAGCAAACTTCACTCCACGTCTAACCGCTGGAATGAGTGACGAGGCCATGGAAAGAGAAATATTCACTTTGTGTCTAATGCAGTCAGTGCGTAACGGGACTTTGTAGAATGAGGTAAACTCTATGCGTGACTCCGGGAGTGTGTGAAGGGACAGCGCAGACAGGAGCTCAACTCCACCCCTGACCCCAGAGTGCACGAAAGGCAGTGAGCTTCACTTTACATCTGACCCCGGGGGTCTGTGATGGGTACGTATAGAGGGAGATTCAACCTGCGTCTGACCGTGTGTGTGTGTGTGTGATCAGACGGTGTGCAAGGAGCTTAAATCTGTGTCTCACCCCGTGTCTGTATGATAGGACTCTGTTTGACACAGTGTGCCTTTGATGGGAAGCTATGGTGGGAAGAGGGGCTGAATGAGTGCGTTTTGGAGGGCGGGGCATCATGGGTGTTTTTCCCCTTAACTCCCAACTCATGTCCTCTTGTTTGAATCCCCCCACTCTCAATGGAAAAAAGCATATCCACGTCAACTCTATCTATTCCACTCGTAATTTTACATTCCTTTGTCAAGTCCCCCCTCAACCTTCTACGCTCCAAAGAATAAAGATCTAACTTGTTCAAACTTTCACTGTAACTTTGGTGTTAATACCCAGTTAACATTCTAGTAAATAATTTGTACTGTCTATTTTGTTGACATCTATCCATAATTCGTTGACCAGAACTGTACACAATTTCCTCTCTGATCATGGGCAGGTGTCATGGGGTAGTGTGGAGGGAGTTTCGCTGTGTGTTTGTAAGAAGGGCTGTATAACTTGAGAGTGCGCAGGGAGCTTCACTCCATGTTGGACCCAAGGAGTGTGCGATAGTGTGGTGGAGTGAAAGTTTCAGTCTGAGGCTGACCCCGGTCGTGTGTGATGGGACAGTGTGGAAGGAGCAACACTCTGTGTCTGAGAGCGGGAGAGTATGATGGGACCGTGGGACAAGAGCTTCATTCTTCGACTGTCCTCGAGAATGTGTGACACGACATTGTAGATGGAACCCGAATTTGTGTGCTCAATTAGGATGTTTGTGAGTTAATGGCCTGCAGGGACCTTCACTCTATAACTGACTCCGGGTGCCTGTGATGGGACGATGCCAAAGTAGTTTCATTGCGTGTCTGAGCTTGAGATTGTGTGATGGGACAGTGTGGAGGGAAAATCACTTTGTGTCTGATCCCGGGGGTGTGCGCTGGGAGAGAGTGGGGGAACACCACTCTGTGCCCGACCCAGAGGCTGTGTGACGAGGCGCAGTGAAGTGAGCTTCACTCCGTGTTTGATCGACAGGTCTGTGATAGGACGGTTTGGAGGGAGCATCGCTCTGTTTGTGAAACACTGAGTGCGTGATGGGATGGTTTGGAGAGAGCATCAGCCTGTGACTGACAGCGTGAGTGTATCAGGTGAGGGGGGAAAGGCTCAATCTCTGCCTGATGGGAGTGTCTACGATGGATGATGTGGAGGGATCTTCACTCTGTGCCCGTTCCTGTGAATCTGTGATGGGACGTTGTGGACGGAACTTCATTCTGTGTCTCTCCCCGGGCGTTTGCGATTGGACAGTGTGGTACGTGATCCACTCCGTGTCTTGACCCCGGGAGTGTGTGATGGATGGTTTGCGGGAAGTTCTTTGTGCCTGATCCATGTTAATATGCGATTCGACAGTGTGGGGGGAGATTCACACTGTTCTTGAACTCAGCTGTACGTGATGAGAACGCATGGTGTGAAATTCAATCTGTGTGACACACCGGGTGTGTGTGATGGGATAGTGAGAATGCAGATTCACTCTGAAGGGAGGGAGGGAGTGAAGGGAGTCTCATTGTTCTTTGTTCCTATTTTCCAGAGCAAACGTGTTCCAAGGACTGGGTCGCAAATAAAGACCGGTGTTATTTTGTATCCACGTTTGAAACATCTTTCCGCAGAGCGATTCAAGAATGTTCAAAGCGTGATTCAAGGCTGCTGGAAATCAATTCAAGGGATGAAGCGGTATGTGTCACAGCACCAGAAGGTTCCACGGTAACACAGGAATCATCACACACCCCCGGGGTCAGACACAGAAGTAAAACGCACAATACACTTCTGTCTCACAATCCTGGGGGTCAGGCACAGAGTGAAGCTCGCTCCCCGCCATCTCGTCACACACTCTAGGGGGGAGACAGAGTGAGTATCTCTCCACATCGTCCCATCACGCGCTGCCTAGGGGCGGCAAAGTGACGCTCCATCCACACGGTCCAATGACACATTCCTGGAGCGAGACACACAGTGAAACTCCCTCCTCACCTCCTCATCATACATTCCCGGGGTTATACACAGAGTGAAACTCCCTCTGTACTATCCAATCAGACACAGAGTGAATCTCCCTCCACCTCTTCCCAAAACATATTCCCGGGCTCAGTCACAGTGAGAACCTTCCTCCATACCGTCCCATCTCACTATTCCGTAAATAGTATTCGATTCTCAGCATTAATCAAAGGAATTTAATTTTACAGAGTTTTGTTTCCCGCTCTCTTGTCCCCCGAAACAACGTTTACTGGATTGGTCAGTGCACGACCGGGTGAGATTTGGACTGATCTGTGGGGTGGGAGATGGGGAATGACACTGTCCTGAGGGGAGAAAATCGATTAGTTTACGAACTGAAATAGGTTTGTGGGAAGAAAACGGGGTGATGGGATTTATTGTCGGGAGATGACGACACAAGGGGAGTATGTTTAAGGAGCGGTATGTGTCTGCTGCGGGACAGGCAGTAAAATATATTGACGATTGTCAGTGGCATCTGGGTTTTATATTGGTGACTAACGCAGGGCTGTGTGGATTTGCACATGCAGTGGAATTATTTTGGTGACTGACGCAGGGCTGTGGGGATTTGGACATGCAGTGGAATTCTTTTGGTGACTGTCGCACGTCTGTGGGAATTCGGACATGCAGTGGAATTCTTTTGGTGACTGACAGAGCTGTGGGAATTCGGACATGCAGTGGAATTATTTTGGTGACTGACGCAGGTCTGTGGGGATTTGGAGATGCAGTGGAATTATTTTGTTGACTCACGCAGGGCTGTGGGGATTTGTAGATGCAGTGGAATTATTTTGATGACTGACACAGAGCTGTGAGGATTTGGATATGCACTGGAATTATTTTGGTGACTGACACAGGGCTGTGGGGATTTGGACATGCACTGGAATTATTTTAGTGACTGACACAGGGCTGTGGGGATTTGGACATGCAGTGGTATTATTTTGGTGACTGACAGAGCTGTGGGGATTTGGACATGCACTGGAATTATTTTGGTGACTGACGCAGGGCTGTGGGGATTTGGAGATGCAGTGGAATTATTTTGGTGACTGACGCAGGGCTGTGGGGATTTGGAGATGCAGTGGAATTATTTTGGTGACTGACGCAGGGCTGTGTGGATTTGGACATGCAGTGGAATTATTTTGGTGACTGACGCAGGGCTGTGTGGATTTGGACATGCAGTGGAATTATTTTGGTGACTGACGCAGGACTGTGTGGAGAAGGAGGCAGACTCGGATTAGTTTGACGACAGGTCTTGCTCTGTGAGAGAGAGACGTGCAGCAGGATCAGTTTGGAGTCTGAAACTGATGTGAGGGGAGAGTGTGGGACAAGTCGATTAGTTTCAATACTGATACAGGGATGTGGGCACTGAGCCGGTCAGTGGGTACAGATTGCGGACTGACGTAAGCCTGAGGGAGCGGTGAGGGGCAATGGGATTAACTTGGAGAATGACATGAACTGTCGGGAGAGGAAGGGCCGTGGAATGGATTTGGGGACCGACACAGGACTGCATGAAGAGAGTGTGCCTGTGTGACTAATTTCGGTACCGCTGAAGTCTAAGGGGGGAGGATGAGAGAATCGGATTTGTTTGGGGAATGAAATAGATCTGAGAGGAGAAAGTTTGTGTGTTCGGTTCGCATTGGGACTGCCACAGGACTGTGGGGACCGCGGGACGACGGGTCGGAGGCTGTGGGGGAGGTGGTGTAGTTCGATTAATTTGGTGACTGGCACAGAGCAGTGGGGAGACATTGGGACACTGGAATTATTTTGGGAACGACACAGGACTGTGGCGATTGCCTAGTTTAATGGGACTAGTTTGGCGACGGTTTCGCTTTGCGCGCCGGATCTGTTTTGTCTTGTTCAAAGTTATTTTTTTAACCATTTATTAATAGGAATTTTGACATTGGTCGGCTGTACAAGATTTCCTCTGGAAGCTCCTCCTGCAATGTATGTAAATCGAATGAATGGGGTGGCAACTGCCTCCATGATAATCACCATTTCATCTGCGAGAAGTCCGCACGTTCCCACCCAGATATTCCTGAAAAGATCCAGGTTCTCTGTCAACAGCTCGGAGAGCCGACTTGAATCAAATGATTACCCTGTCTTTCACTTCCTTATCCGTCCTCCACTCTTTGCCCCATCCTGTCAAAATCCTCCCTTCTTTCTCTGACCCTGCCTGCTGATCTAATCTCCACTTTTCGCAACCACATTCTCCCCACCACACATGGACAAACCCCTCTCCCCATCTATGACCTTCTTTCTCGCCATCCCTCCACCATCCCGCTCTTCCACACTCCCTCTAACTCTCTCTCTCTACCCCCTCTCCTCACCCTATTTCCTCGAGCTTTCTCCGCCTGCAGTTTCTCCGCTCTCTCATCCAAACTTTTCTCTATCTCTCTCGATTCTCCCTCTCTACCGCACTCTCTCCCTCCCCTTTCCGTTTCCTCTAACACCACCGCCTCACGGATTCATCCCTCTTTCTCCTTTCCACCCACTCTCACCACAGTCCTGTCCCGTCTGGTTCTCCATACCCCAACTCTGGGTAAATGTCTTTGCACATTCCTTCTGCCTGTGCCCCTCTTGAGTTTATGCAACTCTGTAAGGTTACAGTCACGCACCAGGGAAGAAAGACCACTTCCTCTCTCCATCTCTGCCCCTCGAGTCCCGTATATTCCTGTAAATCTTTCCGGCTCAATGGCATTTTCCCCAGAGCAGAGCGACCAAAACTGTGCGGCCTCTCCGACGTCCTGTACCACGGCAACGTGACCTCCCGACTCCTGTATTCAGTGTCCTGACCAGTGAAGACCAGCGGGCCAAGTGTCCTGTCCACTCGGATCGGATGTTTTGCAACGGTATCGATATTTGATTTATTATCTGAGACAAACACGGCCTGGAATTTCTCTTTGCAGCATCAGTATGGCGCAAAGATGTAAAATTAATGTAAATTACAAATTTTAAGAAATACCGCAAAAAAGTAGAGTTATTTCTCGTGCGTTCGGAGATGCGATTGCGCAGTGGAAGAAGATGTCCCATTGCATCTCTTTGTTCTTGATTTTCTCACCGTTTAGAAACTATTCCGCACATTCGTTTCTGTAACCAACGTGCACGGCCATGCATTTTCCAACATTGTATTTCATTTGTAAATGAACATTCTACGAATATGTCTAAGTTCCTTTGCATCCTGTACTTTTTTTTCCTGAACACTACCTGCCCCGCATCAAACATTGTATCTTCTGCATAATTGTCAACAGTGTCATTTATCCATCATCTAAATAATTTATATGCAGCATAAAAAACCGACCCTGCGGAACGTCACCAGTCGCTGGCAGCCGAACAGAAAAGGATCCTTTTTATTCCAACTCGCTGCCTCCTACCAGATAGCCAAAACTCTAACCATGTTAGCAGCTTTCCAATAATAACATCGGCTCTCAGCTTGGTAAACAGCCTCATGGGTTGGGTGGCACCTTGTGAAAGGCTTTAAGTCCAAATGTACAACATCCCTCATATCCATTTTATCCATCCGAAGGGAAACTGTCCCCATGGATGGTGTTTGCACCTTCTTCGTGTTGGCGTGAGGGTGTTTGGCCCACTATAGGTCCTCCGAGAAGCTGACAGCCAGGAAACCGGCAAATTCCAGTTAAAATCCTACGACATCGGAGCAGAATTAGGCCGTCAAGTCTGCTCTGCCGTTTCCCCATCCCTGATCCATTTCCCTCTCAGCCCCAATCGCCCGTCTGCTCCTGGTCTCCCTTCATGCATTGTCTAATCAGGAACCTATCAACCTCTGCCTGAAACTCATCCAAATGGCTGGGCCTCCCCGGCTGCCTGAGACATTGAATCCCGCAGATTCACCACGTTCTGGCGAAGGGAATTCCCGCACATCGCCTTTCTACTTTCGGACTACTTTCGGAGTCTATTCTTCTCAGTGTGTGCCTTTTAACCTGGACTCTTTTACCATTGGAAACATCCTCTCCGCATCCACTCTCCCGTGTCCTTTCAATGATTAATAGATTTCGAGTGGCTCTACCCTCCGTCTTCAGCATGACAGTGGTCCCAGAGCCAACACACACTCCTCATATAATAAGCTTCCAATCCCGGAATCATTCTCGCGAAACTCCTTTGAATCCTCTCTAATCTAAGCACATCCCTAGTTAGATAAGGGATCCAATCCTACTCACAATACTCCAAATGAGGTCTCACTTGTGACTTAGGAAGCCTTAGAATGTCAACATATAAACACTTAACAGTATAATAATTACAGCACAGAAGCAATCCACATCGCCCCTTCTATTCCGGACCGAACGCTTACTCTCACCGAGTCCCTCCTACCTACACTCAGCCCATCACCCTCCATTCCTTCCCTGTCCATATACCTATCCATATAAAAATGACAAAATCGAACCTGCCTCTACCACTTCAAATGGAAGCTCTTTCCATACAGCTACCACTGAGTAAAGAAGTTGCCCTTCGTGATACCCCTAAACTGTTGCCCCTTAACTCTCAACTCATGTCCTCTTGTTAGAATCTCCCCTCCTGTCAATGGAAACAACCTATCCACGTCAACACTATCCCCCTCATAATTGGAAATACCTCTATCAAATCCCCCTCAAACTTCTACCCTAAAAAAAAGAACACAGACCTAACATGTTCAACCATTCTCTGTAACTTCGGTGCTGAAACCTAGGTAACATTTCACTAAATCTAGTCCGCACACTTTCTCTATTTTGCTGACATCTTTCCTATAATTCGGTGACCATAACTATACATAGTACTCCAATTTTATCTTCAGCAATGCCTTGTACAATTTTAACCTTACATCGCAACTCCTATACACAATGCTCTGATTTATAAATGGCAGCATACCAACAGCTTTATTCACCACCCCATCCACATGAGATCCCACCTTCAGGGAACTATGCACCATTATTCATAGATTACTCTGTTCTACTACATTCTTCAACGCCCTACCATTTACCATGTAGTTCTCATTTTGATTATTCCTAACACAATGTAACATCTCACACTTATCAGTATTATACTCCATCTGTCATCATTCTGCCCACTGTACTAACTGGCCTAAATCACTCTGCAGACTTTGAAAACCTACTTCATTATCCAAAACGCCACCTATCTTAGTATCATCTGCATACTTTCTAATCGAATTTACCACCCTATATATCCAGATCATTAATGTATATGACAAATTACATTGGACCCAGTACAGATCCCTGAGGCACATCAAACTGCATGTGAAACATTTAAGAAAACTACAGAGGTCTGCCGAATCGCTCTGCACCGCAGATTTATTTTAAAATTTTCTGTCAATCAAGAAGACAGTTTACGATTTTATTTGAAATTGCAAGACCATGCAATTCGCAACACTGTATTCTAACTGCCACGTCCATTCTCATTCTCCTAATCTGTCTGAGACCTTCACCATCCCCTTGTTGTTTTATTTTTACACAACCTGTTGCTCGATAACGTCGCTACAGACTGTGGTTTCCGGATGGGGTAGCCTATCATCCTGTTGCAGAGCGTCGGGCACCAGCCCAGGATTTGGAATCGGTGATTAGAACTGGGAGCACGTGCGCACTGAACCATCCACATCCTGTCACGCGCACTCATAGTATCCGGGACAGAATTCCAGACAACTGGGATTGTAGAGTGCTGGGGATTGCTGAGAGGAGAAGGTTGCAGGAGGGAGTGAGAGGGCTAGTTCTCATTTTGACTTGTGTAGTGTTTGATACCATTGTGCGGATTTGGCGAGGGATAGCTGCAGAGGATCTAAACAATGTCCGAACAGTGAGTGTGTGAAGGGATGGGGAAGAGTGAATTCACTCTGCGTCTGTACCAGAAAAAGTGTGATGGGACAGTGTCGAGGAAGCTTCACGTGTCTGAGTCCGAGAGAGTGTGATGGGACTGTGTGGAGGGAGCTTCTCTCTGTGTCTGACATTGGGAGTTTCTGATGGGATAGCGTGGAGTGAGTTCCACTCTGTGATATTGGGAATATGTGAATGAATGGTCTGGGGGGGGGGGGGGAGCCTCGCTCCATGTTTGTCTGATGGAGTCGTAGATTCTTATAAGATTGGCGCTGGGACAGAGATCAGGAGCGGGAGAAATATATACATTACAAAGCACTGGACATCCTGAAAACAGAGATCAGGAGCGGGACAAATATATACATTACAAAGCACTGAACAGCCTGTAAACAGAGATCAGGAGCGGGACAAATATATACAGTACAAAGCACTGGACAGCCTGTAAACAGAGATCAGGAGCGGGACAAATATATACATTACAAAGCACTGGACAGCCTGTAAACAGAGATCAGGAGCGGGACAAATATATACATTACAAAACACTGGACAGCCTGAAAACAGAGATCAGGAGCGGGACAAATATATACATTACAAAGAACTGGACAGCCGGTAACCAGAGATCAGGAGCGGGACAAATATATACATTGCAAAACACTGGACAGCCTGTAAACAGAGATCAGGAGCGGGACAAATATATACATTACAAAGCACTGGACAGCCTGAAAACAGCGATCAGGAGCGGGACAAATATATACATTACAAAGCACTGGACAGCCTGTAAACAGAGATCAGGAGCGGGACAAATATATACATTACAAAGCACTGGACAGCCTGTATACAGAGATCAGGAGCGGGACTAATATATACATTACAAAACACTGGACAGCCTTTAAACAGAGATCAGGAGCGGGACAAATATATACATTACAAAGCACTGGACAGCCTGTAAACAGAGATCAGGAGCGGGACAAATATATACATTACAAAGCACTGGACAGCCTGAAAACAGCGATCAGGAGCGGGACAAATATATACATTACAAAGCACCGGACAGCCCGTAAAAGGAGATCAGGAGCGGGACAAATATATACATTGCAAAACACTGGACAGCCTGAAAACAGAGATCAGTAGCGGGACAAATATATACATTACAAAGCACTGGACAGACTGTAAACAGAGATCAGGAGCGGGACCAATATATACATTACAAATCACTGGACAGACTGAAAACAGAGATCAGGAGCGGGACGAATATATACATTACAAAGCACTGGACAGCCTGTAAACAGAGATCAGGAGCGGGCCAAATATATATATTACAAAGCACTGGACAGACTGTAAACAGAGATCAGGAGCGGGACCAATATATACATTACAAAGCACTGGACAGACAGAAAAAAGAGATCAGGAGCGGGACGAATATATACATTACAAAGCACTGGACAGACTGTAAACAGAGATCATGAGCGGGACCAATATATACATTACAAAGCACTGGACAGCCTGTAAACAGAGATCAGGAGCGGGACGAATATATACATTACAAAGCACTGGACAGCCTGAAAACAGAGATCAGGAGCGGGACAAATATATACATTACAAAGCACTTGACAGCCTGAAAACAGAGATCAGGAGCGGGACAAATATATACATTACAAAGCACTGGACAGCCTGAAAACAGAGATCAGGAGCGGGACAAATATATACATTACAAAACACTGGACAGTCTGTAAACAGAGATCAGGAGCTGGACAAATATATACTTTACAAAGCACTGGACAGCCTGTAAACAGAGATCAGGAGCGGGACAAATATATACTTTACAAAACACTGGACAGTCTGTAAACAGAGATCAGGAGCGGGACAAATATATACAGTACAAAACACTGGACAGACTGAAAACAGAGATCTGGAGCGGGACAAATATATACATTAGATAACACTGGACAGCCTGTAAACAGAGATCAGGAGCGGGACAAATATATACTTTACAAAGCACTGGACAGTCTGAAAACAGAGATCAGGAGCGGGACAAATATATACATTACAAAGCACTGGACAGCCTATAAACAGAGATCAGGAGCGGGACAAATATATACATTACAAAACACTGGACAGCCTGATAACAGACACCAGGATCGGGACAAATATATACATTACAAAGCACTGGACAGCCTGTAAACAGAGATCAGGAGCGGGACAAATATATACATTATAAAGCACTGGACAGCCTGTAAACAGAGATCAGGAGCGGGACAAATATATACATTACAAAGCACTGGACAGCCTGTAAACAGAGATCAGGAGCGGGACAAACATATACATTACAAAGCACTGGACAGCCTGAAAACAGTGATCCGGAGCGGGACAAATATATACATTAGAAAACACTGGACAGCCTGTAAACAGAGATCAGGAGCGGGACAAATATATACATTACAAAGCACTGGACAGCCTGCAAACAGAGATCAGGGTGTCTGACCCCGGGAGGATGTGATGGGACGGTGCGGTTGGAGATTCACCCTGCGTTTGACCACGGACGTGTCTGATGTGAAAGAGTAGAGGGAGCTTCACTCTGTGTCTGACCAGGGGATTATGTGATGGGACGGTGTTGGGGAGAGATTTGCACTCTGTCTGAACCGGGAGTGTGTGATGGGACAGTGTGGAAGAAGATTCACTCTGTTTCTGTCCCCGGGACTGTGCGATGGGATTGTCACGTGGGAGAGTCCATCTCTGTCTAACCCCGGGAGTGTGTGTTGGGACGCTGTGGAGTGAGATTCACTCTGTGTCTGACCCCGGGAGTGTGTGATTGGACAGTGCGGAGGGAGATTACTCTGTTTCGGACACTGGGAGCGTGCGATGAGTCTGTGAGCTGGAGGCTTCAATCTGTGTCTGACACCCGGAGTGTGTGATGGGAAGGTGTAGACAGATATTCTATTTGTGTCTAACCCCGGGGGTGTGTGATAGGACGGTGAGGAGGGGGATTGACTCTGTATCTGACCACGGGAGTGTGTGATGTGACGGTGTGGAGGGAGATTCACTCTGTGTCTGACCACGGGAGTTGTGTGATGGGACTGTGTTGGGGGAATATTTGCTCTCTGTCTGACCCGGGGGTGTGTGATGGGACAGGGTGGAGGGAATTTTCACTATGTTTCTGACACCAGGATTGTACGATGGGACTGTGACGTGGGAGGTTCACTCTGTGCCTGACCCCGGGAGTGTGTGATTGGACAGTGTGGAAGGAGATTCACTCTGTGTCTGACTCTGTAAGTGTGTGATGGGAAAACGCGGTGGGAGATTCACTCTGTGTCTGTGCCCGGGACTGTGTGATTGGACCGGGTTGAGTGAACTTCATGCTGTGTGTAACCCCTGTATTGTGTGATGGGACTGTGTGGAGGGAGATTTACTCATGTCTGACCCGGGTCTGATTGATTGGACGGTGTGGAGATAGATTTACTCTTTGTCTGACCAGGATGTGTGTGATGAGACGGTGTGGAGGGAGATTCACTCTGTTTCTGACCCCGGAGTTGTGTGATAGGACGGTGAGGTGGGCGATACTCTCTATGTCTGACCCCGGGAGTGTGTGATTGGACGGTGTGGAGGAAGAGTCAATCTGTGTGTGACACCGGGATTGTGAGATGGGACAGTCTGGAGGGAGATTCACGCTGTGTCTGACCCCGGTAGTTGTGTGAAGGGAGATTTATTCTCTGCCGGAACCGGTAGTGTGTGATGGGACGGTGCAGAGGGAAATTCCCTCTGTGTCTGAACCCGGAAGTGTCTGATGGGACATTGCGGTGGGAGATTCACTCTGTGCCTGAGCACATGACTGTGTGATGAGACCGTGTGGAGTGAACTTCACTCTGTGTGTAACCTCTGGAGTGTGTGATCGGACAGTGTGGAGGGCGATTTACTCTCAGATAGTGTGTACAGCGCAGAGGCTGTTGAGGGGGAAAATTGGTCTCAATCGTCTGAGATGCTTGGTAAATTGTGTACAGCATCGAAAAGTACAAACACAGGACCGAAGGTGTTGAAATTTCATGTGTGGAGTATAATGGATAAAGCGGCGCTTCTTTGGCAGGAGGTCAAGCGTGGGAATAAACGGAGACCTACACAGAGAGGCAGTTACATCCAAGATGGACACAGGTAACTGGTTGACAGCCGGGAAGGGGAAAGCGTTTCAGAAGCCAGTGCAGTGGTCATCCTCATCAGCAGCCGGTATAACACTTCAGATGCAGTCGGGCGTACGGACTAATAGAGGGAGGTCTCCGGTGGTCGGCTGTTTGGATTGGGTCTGCCTCCTGACTCAGAAGGCAAGGGGGGAAAGAAGAGACACGCTGCGGTGATAGGGGATTTGTGCGTTTTGGGAACAGACAGGAGTTTCGCCGTGCCAGAATGAGATTCCCGGATGGTATGTTGTCTACCGCTTGCCAGGGTCCGGGAAATCTCAAACCGAATCCTCAACACTCATCAGTGCGAGGGCCAGAAGTCACAAGTCTGTTCACTGAGGAGGTGTGATTAAATTCATTCTGTAATTTGTGAGGGGGAAGCGTCAGTCACATGCATCAGTATCAAAATGGAATAATGGGACTGACAGAGGCATCAGAGAGGAGCTTGCCCATGTAGACAGGAGGTGGGGACTGGATGGGATGCCGGCAGTCTGAAATTCCTGGTAATTTTACACAATGAACAGGATACACACGCCCCAACGAAGAAGAGGTTCTCATATGATAAGAGTAGACATCCGTGGCTGACAACGGAAATTAAGGATTGCAGTTAAGCCAAGGAAAGCTCATGTAAAATGGCAAAAGTGAGTAGGAATTGGATGACTTCAAAGCTTTTAAAATAAAACAAAAGGCAACAAGAAAGGCTCTGAAATTAAAAAAAAATAATACTGGAAAATATCTGTAATATGATGGTAAACTAGCCAATAATATAAAACAGGACGCTATAAGTTGTTTTAAAAAATCATTTTATCGGCACCCGTTGTTCTCGCTCGAACCAGTGACCTTCAGAATTTCAGCCTGAGTCTGGCCGTGTTCGTCTGTGATCGGACGGTGTGCAGGGAGCGTAAATCTGTGTCTCAGCCCGTGTGTGGCTGATGGGACTCTGTGTTCGACACAGTTGCGTGTGATGAGGAGCTCCTGCGAGAAGGAGGGAGGGTGGGTGAATGCCTTTGGTGGGTGTGAGGGGGGTTATGTGTTTGTCCGACACAGGGAACACGGGCCTGGATGGTGTTCCGCTCTGTGTCAGAAACCTCCGTGATAGGACGGTGTGGAAGGAACTTCTCTCGTTTACTGAACTCTGTGATATCTCCGGGTAGAAGGAGCACCATACTATGGTTGACCACGGGCGTGTGCGGCGGGATGAAGCAGAGAGTGTTTCATTTCCTATCTGACCACAGGAGGTTGGATTGGGATAGTGCGGAGGAAGGTTCACTCGGTGTTTGACACAAGGAATGTATCAGAGTGTGAATTAGGGTTAGGGTCGTGTGTGATGGGACAGTGTGGAAGGTGCATTACTCTGTGTCTGACACCGGGAGAGGATGATGCAACCGTGATACAAGAGCTTCATTCTTCGTCTGTCCCCGAGAATCAGTGACGGGACATTGAGTGCGGAACACAAATATGTGTCTGACCCGTCAGTAAGTGTGTGTTTGAATGGGCCGCAGGTTCATTCACTCTGTAACTTTTGGGACGATACCGAGATAGTTTCATGGCATGTCTGATCTCGGGAATGTGTCGGAACGGTGTGGAGGGAGAATCACTCTGTGTTCGTCCACGGGCATGTGTGATGGGACGGTGCGGATGGAGATTCACTCTCTGTCTTACCCCGGGAGTTTGTGATGGGTCGGTGTGGAGAGAGCTTCATTCTGTCTCTGACACCGGGAGTGTGTGATGGGACGGTGTGGAGGGAAATTCACACTGTCTCTGACCCCGGGATTGTGTGGTGGGACGGTGTGGAGGGAGATTCACTCTATGTCTGAACCCGGGAGTGTGTGACGGGACGCTGTGGAGGGAGATTCACTCTGTTTCTGAACCCGGGAGGGTGTGACGGGACGGTGTGTAGGGAGTTTCACTCAGTGTCTGACCACGGCAAAATTGGCGGTAAATTGCATTTGGGTGCAAGTTAGAGGGTTTATCTCTTTGAATCTTTATATAGGAGAAGATTGGGTGATTTAAGGTTCAAAAAAAGCGGCTGTTGATTTGTTTTCAGATTAATTAAAGTTTATTTCTTTATAATCGCACAGTCAGAGCAGCAGTGATGGCAGGCAGGAGAGTTGAATTCTCCGCTTGCGAGATGTGTGAAGGCAGCGGAACCTCCAGAGTCCCCGACAACTTCACCTGTCAGAAGGTCATCCAGCTGCCCCTGCTCACAGTCTGCGTTTCAGAGTTTGAACTGGAACTGGCAGAACTCGGGCTCATTCCGGAAGCTGCGGGGGTGATACGGAGGTCATATAGAGAGGTATTTACCCTCATGGAGAAAGATACTGGAAACCGGGTGACAGACAGGAAGACGAAAGGTGTTAAACATCCCGAGCCACAGCAGAGATATCTTGTGGCCAACCCGCACAATAACAGGAGGACAACAGAGCGTGACCGTGTTTGGCCCACTATAAACCCTTTGACTTGCTGACACACAGTAACCCAGGAACTTCTATTAAACCCACACGACATAGGAGCAGAATTAGGACATCGGGACTGCTCGCCATTTCATCATGGCTGATCCATACTCCTCTCAGCTCCTGTCCCCCGCCTTCTCCCGCTACCCCTTCAGGTCTTGAATAATGAGGAATCTTTCAAACTCTTGTCTTAGGGTTCCGAATGTCTCGACCTCCACCGCTGCCTGCGCTTTGGATTCCGCAGATTTAGCGCTCCCTGGAGAAGGAAATCCGCCTCATCTCTATTATAAAAGATGTCCTCTATTCTAATCTGTGTCTTCCAGTCCTAGATTACCCTAAAACAGGACAAAAATCTTTCCACATCCACACTGTCATGGCATTTCACCTTCGGAGCGCTTTCAATAAGGTGACGACACATTCTACTGAATTCCAGCCGGTACAGTCCCCAGAGCATCAAACGGCATCATATGACAATCCGTCAAATCCTGAAAACGTGTTCGTAAATCTGATTTGAACCCTTTCAATAGGAGCACGTACTTGGTCCGATAAGGGATCAAAACCTGATCACAATGCTGCAACTGTGGCCTCATAGTTCCGTATTAGGGATAAAAATTACATCCTCTTTTGTACATTCCAGTCCTCTGGAATTGAATGGGTGGAGGGGAACGGCACAAAATGTCTGAACAGCGAATGCGTAACGAGACAAAGAAGAAGAGGTTTCACTCTGTGTCTGTACCAGGGAGAATGTGATGCTGGAGTGCGGAGGGAGCCTCAGCCTGTGTAATAATGGGTGGTGTGATGGGACGGTGTGGAGGGAGATACACTCTGTGTCAGACTCCGGGAGTGTGTGATGGGACGGTGTTGAGGGAGATTCACTCTGTCTGACCCCGGGAGTGTGTGATGCGACGCTGATGAGAGAGTTTCACTCCGTGTCTGACCACGGGAGTGTGTGCTGGGACGGAGTGGAGGGAGATTTACTCTGTGTTTGACACAGGGAATGTGTTGTGGGACGGTGTGGCGGTAGATTCACTCTATGTCTGAACCCGGGTGTGTGCGACGGGACGCTGTGGAGGGAGATTCACTCTGTGTCCGACCCCGGGAGTGTGTGATGGGACGGTGTGTAGGGAGTTTCACTCAGTGTCTGACCCCGGGAGTGTGTGATAGGACGGTGAGGTGGGCGATACTCTCTATGTCTGACCCCGGGAGTGTGTGATTGGACGGTGTGGAGGAAGAGTCAATCTGTGTGTGACACCGGGATTGTGAGATGGGACAGTCTGGAGGGAGATTCACGCTGTGTCTGACCCCGGTAGTTGTGTGAAGGGAGATTTATTCTCTGCCGGAACCGGTAGTGTGTGATGGGACGGTGCAGAGGGAAATTCCCTCTGTGTCTGAACCCGGAAGTGTCTGATGGGACATTGCGGTGGGAGATTCACTCTGTGCCTGAGCACATGACCGTGTGATGAGACCGTGTGGAGTGAACTTCACTCTGTGTGTAACCTCTGGAGTGTGTGATCGGACAGTGTGGAGGGCGATTTACTCTCAGATAGTGTGTACAGCGCAGAGGCTGTTGAGGGGGAAAATTGGTCTCAATCGTCTGAGATGCTTGGTAAATTGTGTACAGCATCGAAAAGTACAAACACAGGACCGAAGGTGTTGAAATTTCATGTGTGGAGTATAATGGATAAAGCGGCGCTTCTTTGGCAGGAGGTCAAGCGTGGGAATAAACGGAGACCTACACAGAGAGGCAGTTACATCCAAGATGGACACAGGTAACTGGTTGACAGCCGGGAAGGGGAAAGCGTTTCAGAAGCCAGTGCAGTGGTCATCCTCATCAGCAGCCGGTATAACACTTCAGATGCAGTCGGGCGTACGGACTAATAGAGGGAGGTCTCCGGTGGTCGGCTGTTTGGATTGGGTCTGCCTCCTGACTCAGAAGGCAAGGGGGGAAAGAAGAGACACGCTGCGGTGATAGGGGATTTGTGCGTTTTGGGAACAGACAGGAGTTTCGCCGTGCCAGAATGAGATTTCCGGATGGTATGTTGTCTACCGCTTGCCAGGGTCCGGGAAATCTCAAACCGAATCCTCAACACTCATCAGTGCGAGGGCCAGAAGTCACAAGTCTGTTCACTGAGGAGGTGTGATTAAATTAATTCTGTAATTTGTGAGGGGGAAGCGTCAGTCACATGCATCAGTATCAAAATGGAATAATGGGACTGACAGAGGCATCAGAGAGGAGCTTGCCCATGTAGACAGGAGGTGGGGACTGGATGGGATGCCGGCAGTCTGAAATTCCTGGTAATTTTACACAATGAACAGGATACACACGCCCCAACGAAGAAGAGGTTCTCATATGATAAGAGTAGACATCCGTGGCTGACAACGGAAATTAAGGATTGCAGTTAAGCCAAGGAAAGCTCATGTAAAATGGCAAAAGTGAGTAGGAATTGGATGACTTCAAAGCTTTTAAAATAAAACAAAAGGCAACAAGAAAGGCTCTGAAATTAAAAAAAAATAATACTGGAAAATATCTGTAATATGATGGTAAACTAGCCAATAATATAAAACAGGACGCTATAAGTTGTTTTAAAAAATCATTTTATCGGCACCCGTTGTTCTCGCTCGAACCAGTGACCTTCAGAATTTCAGCCTGAGTCTGGCCGTGTTCGTCTGTGATCGGACGGTGTGCAGGGAGCGTAAATCTGTGTCTCAGCCCGTGTGTGGCTGATGGGACTCTGTGTTCGACACAGTTGCGTGTGATGAGGAGCTCCTGCGAGAAGGAGGGAGGGTGGGTGAATGCCTTTGGTGGGTGTGAGGGGGGTTATGAGTTTGTCCGACACAGGGAACACGGGCCTGGATGGTGTTCCGCTCTGTGTCAGAAACCTCCGTGATAGGACGGTGTGGAAGGAACTTCTCTCGTTTACTGAACTCTGTGATATCTCCGGGTAGAAGGAGCACCATACTATGGTTGACCACGGGCGTGTGCGGCGGGATGAAGCAGAGAGTGTTTCATTTCCTATCTGACCAAAGGAGGTTGGATTGGGATAGTGCGGAGGAAGGTTCACTCGGTGTTTGACACAAGGAATGTATCAGAGTGTGAATTAGGGTTAGGGTCGTGTGTGATGGGACAGTGTGGAAGGTGCATTACTCTGTGTCTGACACCGGGAGAGGATGATGCAACCGTGATACAAGAGCTTCATTCTTCGTCTGTCCCCGAGAATCAGTGACGGGACATTGAGTGCGGAACACAAATATGTGTCTGACCCGTCAGTAAGTGTGTGTTTGAATGGGCCGCAGGTTCATTCACTCTGTAACTTTTGGGACGATACCGAGATAGTTTCATGGCATGTCTGATCTCGGGAATGTGTCGGAACGGTGTGGAGGGAGAATCACTCTGTGTTCGTCCACGGGCATGTGTGATGGGACGGTGCGGATGGAGATTCACTCTCTGTCTTACCCCGGGAGTTTGTGATGGGTCGGTGTGGAGAGAGCTTCATTCTGTCTCTGACACCGGGAGTGTGTGATGGGACGGTGTGGAGGGAAATTCACACTGTCTCTGACCCCGGGATTGTGTGGTGGGACGGTGTGGAGGGAGATTCACTCTATGTCTGAACCCGGGAGTGTGTGACGGGACGCTGTGGAGGGAGATTCACTCTGTTTCTGAACCCGGGAGGGTGTGACGGGACGGTGTGTAGGGAGTTTCACTCAGTGTCTGACCACGGCAAAATTGGCGGTAAATTGCATTTGGGTGCAAGTTAGAGGGTTTATCTCTTTGAATCTTTATATAGGAGAAGATTGGGTGATTTAAGGTTCAAAAAAAGCGGCTGTTGATTTGTTTTCAGATTAATTAAAGTTTATTTCTTTATAATCGCACAGTCAGAGCAGCAGTGATGGCAGGCAGGAGAGTTGAATTCTCCGCTTGCGAGATGTGTGAAGGCAGCGGAACCTCCAGAGTCCCCGACAACTTCACCTGTCAGAAGGTCATCCAGCTGCCCCTGCTCACAGTCTGCGTTTCAGAGTTTGAACTGGAACTGGCAGAACTCGGGCTCATTCCGGAAGCTGCGGGGGTGATACGGAGGTCATATAGAGAGGTATTTACCCTCATGGAGAAAGATACTGGAAACCGGGTGACAGACAGGAAGACGAAAGGTGTTAAACATCCCGAGCCACAGCAGAGATATCTTGTGGCCAACCCGCACAATAACAGGAGGACAACAGAGCGTGACCGTGTTTGGCCCACTATAAACCCTTTGACTTGCTGACACACAGTAACCCAGGAACTTCTATTAAACCCACACGACATAGGAGCAGAATTAGGACATCGGGACTGCTCGCCATTTCATCATGGCTGATCCATACTCCTCTCAGCTCCTGTCCCCCGCCTTCTCCCGCTACCCCTTCAGGTCTTGAATAATGAGGAATCTTTCAAACTCTTGTCTTAGGGTTCCGAATGTCTCGACCTCCACCGCTGCCTGCGCTTTGGATTCCGCAGATTTAGCGCTCCCTGGAGAAGGAAATCCGCCTCATCTCTATTATAAAAGATGTCCTCTATTCTAATCTGTGTCTTCCAGTCCTAGATTACCCTAAAACAGGACAAAAATCTTTCCACATCCACACTGTCATGGCATTTCACCTTCGGAGCGCTTTCAATAAGGTGACGACACATTCTACTGAATTCCAGCCGGTACAGTCCCCAGAGCATCAAACGGCATCATATGACAATCCGTCAAATCCTGAAAACGTGTTCGTGAATCTGATTTGAACCCTTTCAATAGGAGCACGTACTTGGTCCGATAAGGGATCAAAACCTGATCACAATGCTGCAACTGTGGCCTCATAGTTCCGTATTAGGGATAAAAATTACATCCTCTTTTGTACATTCCAGTCCTCTGGAATTGAATGGGTGGAGGGGAACGGCACAAAATGTCTGAACAGCGAATGCGTAACGAGACAAAGAAGAAGAGGTTTCACTCTGTGTCTGTACCAGGGAGAATGTGATGCTGGAGTGCGGAGGGAGCCTCAGCCTGTGTAATAATGGGTGGTGTGATGGGACGGTGTGGAGGGAGATACACTCTGTGTCAGACTCCGGGAGTGTGTGATGGGACGGTGTTGAGGGAGATTCACTCTGTCTGACCCCGGGAGTGTGTGATGCGACGCTGATGAGAGAGTTTCACTCCGTGTCTGACCACGGGAGTGTGTGCTGGGACGGAGTGGAGGGAGATTTACTCTGTGTTTGACACAGGGAATGTGTTGTGGGACGGTGTGGCGGTAGATTCACTCTATGTCTGAACCCGGGTGTGTGCGACGGGACGCTGTGGAGGGAGATTCACTCTGTGTCCGACCCCGGGAGTGTGTGATGGGACGGTGTGTAGGGAGTTTCACTCAGTGTCTGACCCCGGGAGTGTGTGATGGGACGGTGTGTAGGGAGTTTCACTCACTGTCTGACCACGGGAAAATTGGCGGTAAATTGCATTTGGGTGCAAATTAGAGGTTTATCTCTTTGAATCTTTGTATAGGAGAAGATTGGGTGATTTAAGGTTCAAAAAAAGCGGCTGTTGATTTGTTTTCAGATTAATTAATGTTTACTTCTTTATAATCGCACAGTCAGAGCAGTAGTAATGGCAGGCAGTTGAGTTGAATTCTCCTCTTGCGAGATGTGTGAAGGCAGGGAGACCTCCAGAGTCCCCGACAACTTCACCTGTCAGAAGGTCATCCAGCTGCCCCCTCTCACAGTCTGCGTTTCAGAGTTTGAACTGGAACTAGCAGATCTCGGGATCATTCAGGAAGCTGCGGGGGTGATACGGAGGTCATATAGAGAGGTATTTAAACTCATGGAGAAGGATACTGGAAACTGGGTGACAGACAGGAAGACGAAATGGGTTAAACAACCAGAGCCACAGCAGAGACATCTTGTGGCCAACCCGCACAATGACAGGTAGACAACAGAGCGTGAACGTGTATGGCCCACTATAAATCATTTGAGTTGCTGACCAACAGTAACCCAGGAACTTCTATTAAACCCACACGACATAGGAGCAGAATTAGGACATCGGGACTGCTCGCCATTTCATCATGGCTGATCCATTCTCCTCTCAGCTCCAGTCTCCCGCCTTCTCCCGCTACCCCTTCAGGTCTTGAATAATGAAGAATCTTACAAACTCTCGCTTTAAGGTTCCGAATGGATCGGCCTCCACCGCTGCCTGCGCTTTGGATTCCCCAGATTCACCGCTCCCTGGCGAAGGAAATCCGCCTCATCTCTATTATAAAAGATGTCATCTATTCTAAGCTGTGTCTTCTAGTCCTAGACTACCCTGAAACAGGACAAAAATCTTTCCACATCCACACTGTCATGGCAATTCACCATCGGAGCGCTTTGAATAAGGTGACCCCACATTCTACTGAATTCCAGCCGGTACAGCCCCCAGAGCATCAAACTGCATCATATGACAATCCGTCCAATCCTGGAAACGTGTTCGTGAATCTGATTTGAAACCTTTCCAATAGGAGCACATACTTTGTTCGATAAGGGATCAAAACCTGCTCACAATGCTGCAAATGTGGCCTCACAGTACCGTATTAGGGCTTAAAATTACATCCTCTTTTGTACATTCCAGTCCTCTCGAATTGAATGGGTGGAGGGGAACGGCACGAAATGTCTGAACCGCGAGTGCGTAACGAGACAAGGAAGAAGAGGTTTCACTCTGTGTCTGCACCAGGAAGAATGTGCTGTTGGAGTGTGGAGAGAGCCTCAGCCTGGGTCTAATCATGGGTGGTGTGATGGGACGGTGTGGAGGGAGATACACTCAGTGTCAGACTCCGGGAGTGTGTGATGGGACGGTGTTGAGGGAGATTCACTCAGTCTGACCCCGGGAGTGTGTGATGCGACGTTGTGGCTGCACATTCACTCTGTGTCAGACCCCGGGAGTGTGTGATTGGACGGTGTGGAGGGAGATTCACACTGTGTCTGACCCCGGGAGTGTGTGATGGGACGGTGTTGAGGGAGATTCACTCAGTCTGACCCCGGGAGTGTGTGATGCGACGTTGTGGCTGCACATTCACTCTGTGTCAGACCCCGGGAGTGTGTGATTGGACGGTGTGGAGGGAGATTCACACTGTGTCTGACCCCGGGATTGTGTGGTGGGACGGTGTGGAGGGAGATTCACTCTGTGTCTGAACCCGGGAGTGTGTGACGGGACGCTGTGCAGGGAGATTCACTCTGTGTCTGACCCTGGGAGTGTGTGATGGGACGCTGTGAAGGGAGTTTCACTCAGTGTCTGACCACGGCAAAATCGGCGGTAAATTGGATTTGTGTGGAAGTTAGAGGGTTTATCTCTTTGAATCTTTATATAGGAGAAGATTGGGTGATATAAGCTTCAAAAAAAGCGGCTGTTGATTTGTTTTCAGATTAATTAACGTTTATCTCTTTATAATCGCACAGTCAGAGCAGTAGGAATGGCAGGCTGGAGAGTTGAATACTCCTCTTGCGAGATATGTGAAGGCATGGAGACCTCCAGAGTCCCCGACAACTTCACCTGTCAGAAGGTCATCCAGCTGCCCCTTCTCACAGTCTGCGTTTCAGAGTTTGAACTGGAACTGGCAGAACTCGGGATCATTCAGGAAGCTGCGGGGGTGATACGGATCTCATATCGAGAGGTATTTACACTCATGGAGAAGGATACTGGAAACTGGGTGACAGACAGGAAGATGAAAGGTGTTGACACTAGGAAGAAGAGATTTCACTCTGTGTCTGTACCAGTGAGAATGTGATGTTGGAGTGTGGAGGGAGCCTCAGCCTGTGCCTAACTATGGGTGGTGTGATGGGACGGTGTGGAGGGAGATTCACTCCGTGCTTGACCCCGGGAGCATGTGATTGGACTGTGTGGAGGGAGTTTCACTCAGTGTCTGTCCCCAGGAGGGTGTGATGGGTCGGTCTGGAGGGAGATTCACTCTGCGTCTGACCCTGTGAGTGTGTGATGGGACGGTGTTGAGGGAGATTCACTCTACGTCTGACCCCGGGAGTGTGTGTAGGGACGGTGTGGAGGGAGATTCACTCTGTGTCTGACCCCGGGAGTGTGTTATGGGTTGGTGTGGAGGAAGATTCACTCTGTGTCTGACCCCTGGAATGTGTGATGGATCGGTGTGGGAGGAGATTCACTCTGTGTCTGCCTCCGGGAGAGTGTGATGGAGCAGAGTGGAGGGAGATTCACTCTGTGTCTGAAACCTGGGTTGTGTGATGGAACGGTGTGAAGGGAGATTCATTCTGTGTCTGATCCTGGGATTGTGTAATGCTGTGGTGTGAAGGGAGCCGTTGGGACAGCTTCCCGTCAGTTTTTGGGAGCTGGATGAATGTGTGCTTTCAAAAGCAGCCCCTCGCATTTGTTTCACCAACAACCAATCAACGAAACGGTTTCATTAGCAAGAAAAAGTATAGATACGACAGGGTGGTAGGTTCGTTTTCAGTACAGTGATTGTTTCCTTCTTTATAATGGTACTGTTAGAGCAGAAGTCATGCATGGCAGGACAGTTGAATGCTCAGCTTGAAAGACGTGCACGAAATGGAGACCTCCCGTGTCTCTGACGACTTTATCTGTGAGAAGGGCATCCAGATGCAGCGTCGAACCCTCCCCGTTAAGGATCTGGAACTGGAACGGGATGATCTCGGGATCATTCGTTAAACCGAGGAGCTGATAGAGGGGACGTATGGGGGTTAGTCTGACCCAATGTGCGGTTCACAGTAAACTGGGTGACAGCCAGGAGGATGAAACCTGTTTGAAAGCTAGGCCCGGTGCAGAGTGCCTGCTGTGGGCAATCTCCTCAATAACACGTAAACCACTTTTCATAGTTCTGCGTGGGAGGAGAGCGGTGCAGATGTACGTTTAGAAATATGTCTCACAGGTCAGGACTCTGGCAATGAGATTAGTTATGTGGCTCAGAAGGCAAGAGAATATAATACAGATTAACACGTGACTTAGATTTTGGAGTAGGAATGAGGAACTCCACAGCTGGATCTTTGAGGTCTCTTCCATGGAAGTTGCGACCTGTGCATAAGAGAAGGTTTCTCTGCAATCCTAGATAAATCGTCATTCAACTATACATGAATATCCATGTAGATAGAAATATAGAAAACGTACAGCAGAATACTGACCCTTCAGCCCACAATTTTTTGCCGAACATGTCCCTAACCTAGAAATGACTAGGACTACCTATCGCACTCTATTTTTCTCAGCTCCATATCTAAAAATCTTTTAAAAGACGCTTTCGTATCTGCCTACACCACCAATGCTGGCAGCCCATTCCACGCAGCCACCACACTCTGAGTAAAAAATCCTCTGTACCTACTACCTAGCACATTAATCTGTGTCCTCTTGTGTCAAACATTTCTGCTCTGGGAAAATGTCGCTGACTATCCGTACGATCAATGCCTCTCATTATCTTGTACACCTCTATCAGGTCACCTCTCATCATCCGTCGCTCCAAGGAGAAAAGGCCAAGTTCACTCAACCTATTCTCATAAGGCATGCTCCTCAATCCATGCAACATCCTTATAAATCTCCTCTGCACCCTTTCGATGGCTTCCAATTCCTTCCTGTAGTGAGTCGACCAGACCTGAGCACAGTACTCCAAGTGTGTTCTGCCCAGGGTCCTATAAAGCTGTAACATTACCTCCCGGCTCCCGAATTCAGTCCCACAATTGTTAAAGGTCAATACAGCATTCGCTTTCTCAAACACAGAGTCCGCAGATCTCTCTGATCCTCCACACAGCCAAGAGTCTAACTATGAATTCTATCTGGATATCCTTCCTGTCGTGAGGCGACAGAGTCACGCCCAGCACTGTAACTCTAGAACACTCTTCCCCGTAAACATAACACCTTCCCTCTCCAAAACACCTCTTCAACTCCGTCAAACACAACCTTTTCTACACAACTCCCAGTTACATAGAACATAGAATAGTAGAGCACATTACAGACATTTCGCCCACAATGTCGTGTCGACCCTCAAACACTGTGTCCCATTTAACTCCCCACCTTAAATTTCTCCATATACATGTCTTGAAGTCTCAAAAACTTCACTGGTGTAGCTGCCTCCACCACCGACTCAGGCAGTGCATTCCACGCACCAACAACTCTCTGAGTGGAAAACCTTTCTCTAATATCCCCCTTGAAATTCCCTCCCGTTACCATAAATCCATGACTTCTTCTACTGAGCAGTGATGTCATGGGGAAGAGGCACTGGCTGTCCACTCTGTTTATTCCTCTTAATATTCTGTACACCTCTAACATGTCATCTTTCATCCTCCATCTCTCCAAACGGTAAAGCCCTAGCTTCCTTAATCTCTGATCATAGTGCATACTCTCTAAATCAGGCAGCATCCTTGTAATTCTCCTCTGTACCCTGTCCAATGATTTCACATCCCTCCTATAGTGAGGCAACCAGAACTGGACACAGTCCTCCAAGAGTGGCCGTACCAGATATTTATCCAGCTGCATCATTGCCTCGCGACTCCTAAATTCTGTCCACCACTTATGAAAGCTTACAGCCTTTAAGCTTTCTTAACTACCCTATCTCCTCTGTACCCTTTACCGTGACACACTGTCTCCACTTCACCACCCCCGTCTCCGTCATCCATCCCTCGTTTACAAACAATCCCGTCTCTGTAACCCAGTGACTTTCCTGCACATTGCGCTTTCTCCATCATCCCGTGCTTTCCCTACGCCCCTCCCCGTCTTCGTGATACACTCCAACTGCTAAACACTCCCTATCTACGACGCCTCCCCCCAGCTCCGTACTCTCGCCTCTCTCTGTGTCTCAGGCGATTGTGGGGAGTATGAAGGAAAGATGACTTTTAATATTACACCTCCCCCTTTCCAGAATATCTTGTGAGCTTCTCCACAATCTGTATGCACAGGCTGGTCGTGTGGTTTCACACCACTTGCGTCAGAATCTGCAATTGTAACACCCTTTCCCTGGCGTCCTTTCTCCTCCCCTTCCTTCCTCTTGCCGCAGCACACCAACTGGTCACACCATCTCCTAGAGACACACACACAATTCGACACCACCGGAAACCCGAAAGGCTTGTTATGGGTGAGTGGGGAGAACGGAGGAGGGAGAGGGTTGCGCACTTTTACTGACTCCAGTCGAGTGTGCTGCGATGGTGCGGGAGTGACTTCACGTGTCTCACCCGGGGAGTGTGTGATGGATTGTTCCGCAGGGAGCGTTACTTTGTGTATGTTTCCAGGCCTGTGTGATGGTGTTGTACGGAGGGTATCTCGCTCTGTCTCTGACTCATAGTTATGGGTCAGTGGATTTCGGTGTTTAAAAAGACTCCGATCAGAGGTAGAGAGCAAGAAAATGGTAACTCACAAGTTCTGCTCCAAAAGCTGCAATCAGAACGACCTTTCTGTGGCCTCCAGTTATCTCCCCATCCTTCCTCTTCCCTCAGAACACTATTCCTTCTTTATGATTCTTAAATGTGTGAGTGAGCAGCCAGAGGGCCTGGTCCATACCGGTTCCAAGGACATCGGTATAAATAAAGTTGTGGATTTCCAAACTGAGATCAGGGATTTACCAATTAAATTAAAGGACAGGACAACTGCCCGTCCCCGTGAGCCCAGGTACAGGAAGACCCTACAGATTAGCACGTGGCTCAAGTGTCGACGTATGTGAGAGGGTTTCAAAATATGTCATAACTGTGTATTTTTTAAAGGAAGGTGGGATCTGTACAAAAGAGATGGAGGACAGTTTGCACATAAACTGGAGGGGAGCTGATTGTTTGTCAGTACTGGGCATGAGAGTTTTCGGGTGAATTGTTGAACACGAGTAGCAGGGGGATGGGATTCAGTGTTCCAGAGCAGATAGCGGAGTTGGTGTGGAGACGGATGTTGTAAAGAACTCAGACAGAGATGGGGATCAAAGGGTTATTTCAAAGCACGAGCTTTAAAGAAAGGCAGCTGAGCTGCCCAGGGCATGAATCCACACACTGAGATATGATATTCCGGCCATGACTGTGACGTGGTTGCAAGAGGAGAAAGCGGAACAGCGCGTAATTTCAGGGTTCCCTATCTTCAGACGTGAGAAAGCGGAAGGATTTACAGGAGAAGGGGTGACATTACTGGGCAGAGAATATGTCACGCAGTGTACAGTCAGAACAGACAAGAGAACTCGACTAGGTGAGGCTTTATCGGTGGAAAAGAGGAATAAGAAATGTATGGCCGTGATCATGCGGCGACATTGTAGTCCAGACAACATTCTGCTGGATTAGGATAAACAAACCTGTAGAAAGATCTCAGACTGTTGCTGAAGTATAAGATTCTAATATCGGGAAATTTCAGCTTTCCACGTGTTAACTGAGTCCCAAATTGCAAAAAGACCAGTGGGAGAGAGTTTGCCAAATTGTTCAGGGAAGATTCCTTAATCAGTACGGAGAAATCCCAACGAGAGAGAGAGAGAGAGCAATACATCCTCTCCTACTGTGGAATGAGACAAGCCAGGTGTCAGAGGTTTGTGCAAGGGAACGCCTTTAATCTGGTGATCAAATTGCCATTCATTTCAAGGAGGTTATGAAAAGGGATTGGTCCGGTCCTCGGGTTTGGATTCTAAATTGAAGAATGGCGAAATTTACCTTCGATCAGAATGAATCTGGAAAGTGTGGATTTGGCCAAGTTGTTTTTTGTCTGGTAAAGGTGATTTTGGTCATTTGAAACCCAAGCGCAGTGTAATCTCAGTGTAGAATGGAACGACCTATGCAGTGCATAGTGGGAACTGCGAAAGGAGAGAGGGATTTTAGTGTACTAAAAGTCTGCCAAAGGACTAACACACGCGTCACCTCAGCAACGACACACCCCTTACCGTGACACCGACACGTCCTTCATCGTGACACTGATACACCGTCACGGCCTACGTCATAATACTGCCGCACACCTCCCCGTCTCTACTGGCTGTCTCCTCGCTGACAAACCTCCATTTCTGCGTAACGAACCAACCTCCTTATCCTTCCGCGCATGCGGCACATAGCCCTCTCCTGCAACCCAGCCCGTTTCCGTTATCACATCCCTCCAATGCACCGCTCCATGCCTCCATGACCCAGTCGACGACACCTCTCCTGCTCTGTCTTCAGAGCGAAGATTGATGAGGGAGTGGGAGAGTTATGGTCAGTTGTCATTCCTCCCTGTTTCCACCCGAATATCGACCTCTCGCTTCTCAAACTCTCCAGTGCTCAGTGCGGTTGATCCGATCATGTGGTTCCACTCCAATTTCCTGCAGTGGCTCTAATCTCATCACCTCGTCCCAGCAAAGCGCTCTCCAACCATTCCGGCCTCTGTTCTCCACATCGCGTTCTCTCTCTCTCTCTCTCTCTCTCTCTCTCTCTCTCTCTCTCTCTCTCTCTCTCTCTCTCTCTCTCTCTCTCTCTCTCTCTCTCTCTCTCTCTCTCTCTCTCTCTCTCTCTCTCTCTCTCTCAGTCTCTCTCTCTTTCTCACACACACACAAACACACCATCTGTTGGAACGCCGAAGTGCTGGCGATGGTGAGAGGGGAGGGAGATTCGGCATTTTATTTTCTGAAATCCGGTAGCGTGAGCCTGGGTGGAGCAGGGGGAAAGGGGCGGACTGCACAAAATGTCTGATCCCAAGAGGGTAATACGAGAGAGTGTGTACGGAGCTCCCCTCTGTGGCTGAACCCTGGCAGTGTGTGATGAGATGGTGTGGAGGGAGAATTACTCAGTGTCTCACTCCGAGTGTGTGTATGATAGGGCGCATCATTTATTGACTGACGCCCGGAATGTATTTGAGACGAGAAAGAGGGAGCTTCTCTCTGTGTCTGTACACGGGTGTGATTGCACAATGTGGAGAGATCTTCACTGCATGCTGAACCAGGGAATTTTATACTGGATCGTTGTGGGGGAGGCCTCACTCGGTGTCTGACCCAGTGAGGAAGATGGGATGGTAGGGAGTGAGCCTCTCTCTGAGTCCGAGTCAGAGGGGCAAGTTATCTCGGTGTCTGACTCAGTGAGGGTGATGGGATGGTAGGGAGTGACCCTCTCTCTGAGTCCGAGTCAGAGAGTCAGGTGATTTCGGTGTCTCCAGACAGAGATCAGGAGCCAGGTCAATGTCATTCACACGGCTCTGCGAGTGGCCATGAAAAGCAGCGATTAGAGAAAGAATCTGCGTTTAAACAGCAACTGCTCAGAGTCCGGGAATCATTAGCAAGGGCAAATAAATATATGGCCGGTGCAAGCGGAAAGGCCATTACGGGAGTGGGCAGTGTTATTGTGGGGATTTGTGGCTTTCGTTCTTTCAAACTTCAAGGAGAAGGCACAGATCTGTTTATATTTTTCTTTCAGTTTAATTATTGTTTCCTTCCTTATAATCGGACAGTTGAAGCAGTAGGCAATGTCTGGCCGGAGCTTTGAAAACTCTTTTTGTCGGACACGGGACGGCAGGGAGATCTCCTGTGTCTCGGATGCCGCTTCTCACTCTCGGGGCTAAGGAGCTGGAGTTGGAACTGAATGAAGTCCGGGTCTTTGGGGCAGCTGAGGGGGTGATAAGGAAGGTATATTGGGAAGTAGTTAGACCCACCGTGTAGGACTGTGTAGGACCGTACAGTCAGGAGGCTGAACAGGGTTAAACAGCCAGAAAAGAATATACATGTGGCCAAACTCCTCTGCAATAGGTGGATTCTGAGAGGCCATTATTCTGCAAAGGTATAGCGGGTAATTTGAAGCACAAGTGCCATTTCAACTCCGTCGCCAAAGGAAAGGCCCGGACCGTAAACGGTGGGAAGTGTTGGGGGAGAGGGCGACTTCAGTGTACACTGTTGGGATACACACATTGTGAATACTGAGGAGAGCCGGGGAAACGAGCGAAATGACAGATACGAATTGGGACAGAGTTTAACGGTTCCGAGTATATACATTGGGGTCTGTTCCCCGGTTACGGGAAGAGTGTGGGGGTCTTCGGAGAGAATGCAGAAGAAATACACCGGGACGCTGCCTGGAATAGACAGTATAATCTATAAGCAGATAGACCAGACCAACTATGCAATCCACTAGAGTGGAGTCTGTGGGGAGACTGATACAGGTCTGTATCATTACGAGAGAGGGGTAAACGAGGCAACTGGTGTATTAGTCTCGAGATACAGGGAGACCAGACAGACGGTGTATTAGTCTAGAGTGGCGGAGACTGAGGTAATAGGAGATACAGGTCTATATCATTATGAGATATACAGGGAGACCAGACAGACGGTGTATTAGTCTAGAGTGGCGGAGACTGAGGTAATAGGAGATACAGGTCTATATCATTATGAGATATACAGGGAGACCAGACAGACGGTGTATTAGTCTAGAGTGGCGGAGACTGAGGTAATAGGAGATACAGGTCTATATCATTATGAGATATACAGGGAGACCAGACAGAGGGTGGATTCGTCTGGAGCGGTGAAAGGCAGGAGCATGTACAGGCATCGGAGGCAGATGGACATAGTGTAGGCCGAAAGGATTTCACTGGAATAGTACAAAATTACAGTCGATGGGCCTGTTCTTTTCCGTGATTTACGTTCACTGCTATTCAGGAGGGGAGAGACTGATTTGAACTCTGAGAGTGTGAAGAGCAGCGCTGGATTATATCAGGGAAAATGACGATTAACAATGCTGCAGAACCATTTCTTTCACAGACGACATTGACAGTGAACGACCCACAAGGAGAGACAGATCCGGCTCAAGCATACGGCTAATCTACGTTTTAACAGCGACCCTCATTATCACGGGTATCTGCTGGAGGATTCATGGTGAGTTTAACACCAGCCGGAAAGACCGAACCGCAGAGAATAAAAATTGCCACTGTTACAGCGACACATTCCCAACATTAACCAGAAACACCCTTCACTCTGATACGAAGACACCCCTCAATGCGGTACTGACGGGCCGCTTACAATGACTACGACACATGCCTCACCAACACAGAGCTCAACGTGATACCGACACAGAACTGGCAATCACAGAACCAGAGAACATTACAGCACAGAAACAGGCTTCATGTCCCTTCTTGTCTATGCCGAACCATTTTTACTGCACCGTTCCACTGACCTGAACGTAGATCATATCACTGCATACCCCTCTCATCCATGTACATGTCCGTTCTTTTACATATGTGATAAATGTGAGCCTGCATTCACCAATTCAAATGACAGCTCATTCAACGCTCCCACTCCTCTCTGTGTGAATAAGCCCTCCCCCCAATGTTCGCTTTAAACTTTTCGCCCTTCGCTCTTAAACCATGTCTTCTGTTTTTATTTCTCTCCCCTAAACGATGGAAAATGCCTGCTTGCATTCACTCTTTCTATACCGAAAATAATTTCATATACCTCTATCAAATTTCCCTCAATTTTTTACGCTCTATGGAATAAAGTCCTAACTTATGAAACCTTTCTCTGTAACTCTGTTTCTCAATTCCCGGCAACATTCTTCCAAACCTTCGCTGCACTCTTTCAAACGTATTAATATCTTTCCTCTAACGAGGTAATCAAAACTGCACACAATACTCCATATTCGGTCTCACCAATATTTTATGCGACCTCCCCGTCACATTCCAACTCTTAGATTCAGTATTTTGAAATTCTAAAGGCCAATGTGCCAAAAGCTCCTTTTACGACACTGCCTACCTGTGACGCCACTTTTATTATGTATTATGTATTAGGAATTAGGAATTATGTATCTGTATTCACAGATCCCGCTGATCTACTGCACTCCTCAGTGCCCTACCTTGTATGTTCTACATTAGTTTATCCTTCCAAAGTGCAATACCTCACACCTGTCTGCATTAAACTCCATCTTCCATTTGTCATCTCATTTTCCAGCTGATCCAAATCGCTCGGCAAGTTTGCAAAATCTTGTTCACCTTCTAGTACACCTCCAAACTTTGTATCATCAGAAAATTTGCTTATCCATTTCACCAAATTATCATCCGGATCATTGATATAGATGTCAAATAACAATGGATCCTGCACTGATTCCTGTGGCATACCACTATTCACAGGCCTCCACTCAGGGAAGCAATCCTCCACTACCACACTCTGGCTTCTCTGATTGAGCCAAAGTATAATCCAATTTACTATCTCACCATGTCTACCTAGGGAGTGAATCTTCCTAACTAACCTCCCATGAGGGATCTTGTCAAAGGCTTTACTCCACTGCCTTCCCTTCATCCAGATTCCTGGTAATTTTCTCGAAAAATATTAGAGATTATTAGAGATATTAGAGAAATATTAGAGAATCTATTAGATTCGTTAATTATGATCTACCACGTCAGTTTAATATTAATCTTAATATTCCTCCAATAAGTTACCTGCTACTGACGTCAAACATAACGGCCTATAATTTCCCGGATTACATTTAGAGGATTTTACTTAAACAACGGAGTAAAATGAGCTACCCTCCCATCCTCTGGTACCTCACCCGTAGATACCGACATTTTAAATATATCTGCCAGGGCCCCGGCAATTTCAACACTGCTCTCTTTCAAGGTCCGACGGAGTAATCTGTCAGGTCATGGGGATATATCTACGCTGATTTGCCTCAAGACTTGTTTGGCTTGCAGTCCTCGCATTGAAATAGACACACCACAGAAGATTATTACCACCACACACAACCCTTCTATTTCTGACTTTGCTCGAGCTTTTAGCATCATATATTTTCACCCCCGTTCCACTATCTGCTCTTACACTCTGGTTCCCAAACCCTTGCAAATCCAGTTTAAACATTCCCCAGTAACACTAGCAAACATCCCTGCAAGGATACTGGTAGTTCAGGTGTAAACAGTTTCTCTTGTAGAAGTACCACCTGTCCAGAAGAGGTCCCAAATATCCAAGAATCTGAAACCCTGACCCCTACAACAGGTCCACAACCACGTGTTCATTCTCCAGTGCATCCTACACTTACCTTCACTGGCACGTGGCACAGGAAGCAATCTTGAGCTCACTATCCTCGAGGTCCTGCTTTTTAACTTCATACCAAACTCTCGATACTCACACTTCAGGACCTCCTCACTCTTTCTTCCTACGTCATTTGTACCGCTGTGAACTATGACATCTGGCTGCACATCCTCTCACTTCAACATGCTGTGCACGAGCCCAGAGACATCCCTGACCCTGGCACCCGGGAGGAAACAAACCTTCCGGGATTTTCTGACACGACTGCAGAACCTCCTGTCTGTACCTCTGACTATCGAGTCCCCTATCACTATCTCTCTGCTCATCTACCCCCTCCCTTCTGCACTGCAGAACCAGACTCAGTAGCAGAGATCCAGCAGCCACAGCCTGTCATTCCCAGGCAAGTCATTCCCCCCCTTCAACAGTATTCAAACCGGTATACAACTCGCTGAGGGGAATGGCCACAAGGGAACCATCCTCTGTCCGCCCTTTTCCCCGCCCTCGACTGACGATAACCCATTTACTCCTGGCTTGCTTACTATTATCTTTAAACTGCTCATTCTCGGAAATGATCTGGAGGTCATCTAACTCATGCTCCAGTTCCCTAACGCGGTTTATTATGAGATGCAGCTGGATGCACTTCTTGCAGGTGTCGTTGTCACGGAGGTGTCCCTGAAATCCCACATCCGGCAAGAGGAGCATTCCAACATCCTGCCTGGCATTCTCTCTACTCCGAACTAACAAACCTTGCCGCAAACGACATTTGATAAGGTTCCACACGGTAGGCTTATTCAGTAAGACAGTAGACATGAGATCCAGTGAAGTTTGTTCGTGGATTGAGAATTCGTTTGCTTGCAGAAAGCAGAGGGTCGTTGTTGAGGGAGTACCTTTGGCTTGGACGGCTGTGGCTAGTGATGTCCCAGAATGATCGGTTCACGGACTACTGTTTTTCGTGACTTTTATTAACGACCCGGATGTGGGGGTTGGCAAGTTTTCAGATGACGCGAAGGATTGTGGTGTTGTGGATCGTGTGGATGACTATCAGAGGTTGCAGAGATTAGATTAATAGGATGCAGAATTTGGCGGAGAAGTGGCAGATGGAACTCGAACTGGAAAAGTGTGAGCTGATACACTTCGGAAGGACAAACTCCGAGGTTGAGTACAACGTAAATGGCAGGATGCTTGGTAGAGTGGAGGAACAGAGGGATCTGGAGGGGACATGTCCCCAGATCCCTGAAAGTTGCCTCATAGACAGACAGGGTAATTAAGAAAGCTTTTGGGGCGTTCGCTTTCATAAGTCGAGGAACTGAGTTAAAGAGCCGCGATGTAATGATGCAGCTGTATAAAACTCAAGTTAGGCCACACTTGGAGTATTGTGTCCATTTCTGTTCGCCTTACCAGAGGAAGGATGTGGAAGCATTGGAAAGGGTATAGAGGAGATTTAGCAGGATGCTGCCCGGTTTACAGAATATGCAATATGTCCAGCGATTAAGAGAGCTAGGTCTTTACTCGTTAGAGAGAAGGAGGATGAGAGGAGACATGATTGAGGCATACATGATATTAAGAGGAATAGATAGAGTGGACAGCCAACGCCTCTTCCCTGGGTACCACTGCTCAATAGAAGAAGACATGGCTTTAAGGTATGGGGTGGGAATTACAAGGGGTATATCAAAGGAAGGAATTTTACTCAGCGAGTGGTAGGTGCGTGGACTGCACTGCCTGAGTCAGTGGTGGAGGCAGATACACTAGTGAAGATTAAGAGGCTCCTAGACAGGTATAAGGAGGAATTGAAAGTGGGGGAGTGGCTGTGGGAGGCTGTGTTTAAGCCTCGGCACAACGTTCTTGGGGCCGGAGGGCCTGTACTGTAGTGTACTATTCTATGTTTTATGTTCTGTAACATAGACGCAACCTTTAACCGTGATAAAAACACGGTCCTTACCGTAAGAAAATCAAGACTCATTCTGACACTGACACGCCATGCACCATAACATCAACAACACTCTCACCGTAGCACGGTCCCGACCTTCAACGATACACAGATACACTCCTAACCGCAACACTGACACGAACTTCGCCGTGATACACACGTTGCAGTCACACTGACCACAACGTAGCCTTCTCTAATATCGACATGCCCCTGACCGTGATCAGCATGATCCTCTCTGCACTGCACCGTGACAAAGACTCACACGTCACTGTCATACCCCTTGCCGAGACAAGGTCACCCTTCAACATAACACCGATGCACCGCTCACTGAGACCCACACCTCACCCCGACACAGGAACACCCTCACCGCGATACCGAGACCGAAATTCACACTGACACCGAATAGCGCAGCGTGACCCTCTGGCACACACCGTGGCCATGACATGGCTCTCTCACCGTGACACAGACATATCCCTCTCTGTGAGACCAGCACACCCCACACCATGACACAGGTATTACACCCACGGTGACACCACAAGGCCCTGACACCCTGATATTTTCCTCGTCTTGACATCGAGATACACTTCATTGTGAACCGGTACACCTCTCGCCAGGGCACAGAAACACCTATCACAGTGACACCGACACGTCCCTCACAGCAACTCGGACATGCCCCGCACGATACTGACGCAGACCCTCAACATAACGTCAACAAAATCTTCACCGGGACATTGATGTACCCCTCAGCATGACACAGACTCACCCATCAAGGTGGCGCCGACGCCTCTCACTGTGACACCAGCACATCCTTCACTGTGACACCCTTCACCGTGACACTGACACAACATTCTCTGTGACTCGTTCGGTAGCGTGACGCTGACTCACTTGTCACTGTAAACGCTAAACATCCCTCACCATCTCTCTCAGTATCACAGATTCGTCAGTCTATGGAAACCTGCCACCGAAACTACCATGAGTTAAACTCAACCCTTCAATCCAAGCTTTTTGCGCACAACTCTAATCTGTCCGACCTTAAGCAAATGCACAGCGATCTCCGTCACCATTTCTGTGAATTATTGACCAGCAGGAGAGGTGAGGCATCATCCCCCTCTTTCACCCTCTCCCCATCACAGGGCAGGCATGGAGAGAGGAGGCGTCACGCTGTGCTTGACATCGGCAGTGTGTGATAAGACGATGTGGAAGGCGGAACACCTAGATTCTGACACCGGAAGAGAGTGTCAGGACGTTGTGCAGGAAACTTCACTACACGTCTGACCACTGGAATGAGTGTCTGTTCCTGACTCAGAGAGTGTTTGAAGGGACAATGCAGGCGGAAGCTTGACTCCTCGTCTGACCCCGGGGATTTATAAAAGATAGTGTGCACTGAGTTTCACTCCACGTCTAACGCCTGGAATGTGTGATGGGTCCGTGGAGAGAGAGATTCAGTCTGCGTCTGGCCGTGTTAGTGTGTGATCGGACGGTGCAGGGATCTTAAATCTGTGTCTCACCCCGTGTATGTATGATGGGTATGTTGTGTTTGACACAGTGCACATGTGATGAGAAGCTATGGCGGGAATGGGGGATGGGTCAGAGGTTTTATGGGTGGGGTCTTGCGGGTGTCTAACACAGGGAACGGTAACGCACAGGGCACTACTGCTCAGTACAAGGGGACATGGCTTTCAGGTAAAGGGTGGGAAATTCAAAGGGGATATTAGAGGAAGTTTTTTTTTACACAGAGAGTGGTTGGTCCGTGGAATGCACTGCCTGAGTCAGTGGTGGAGACAGATATACTAGTGAAATTTAAGCGACAAATAGACAGGAATATGGAGAAAATGAAGGCAGCGGGATATATGGGAGGAAGGGATTAATTGCCGACACAACATTGTGGGCCGGCCTGTACTGTGCTGTAATATTCTATGTTCTATGTTCTATTCACTCTGTGTCTTGACCCCGGGAGTGTGTGATGGATTGTGTGGAGGGAAATTCACCGGGCCTGATCCTTGTTAATTTACAGTGTGACGTTACGGAGGGATATTAACACTGTGCCTGACCTCAGGTGTGCGTGATGGGACAGCTTGCAGGGAATTTCCCTCTATGTGTCGCGCCGGGTGTGTGACACGCCAGGTGCGTGTGATGGGGTAGTGTGATGGGAGATTCACTCTTTTTGTCACTGTCCCTTGTCCCTGATTTTCAGAACAAACGTGTTGCAAGGACTGGATCACAAATAAAGACCGGTGTTATTTCGTTTCCACGTTTGAAACATCTTTCCGCAGAGCGATGCAAGAATGTTCAAACCGTGATTCAAGGCTGTTGGAAATCAATTCAAGGGATGAAGCGGTATGTGTCACAGCACGGGAATATCCCACAGTAACACAGGAATCATCACACACTCCCGGGGTCAGAAGGAGAGTGAATTGTCCTCCACACCGTCCCATCACACACACCCGGGGTCAGAAACAGAGTGAATCTCCCTCCACACCGTCCCATCACACACTCCCGGGATCAGACACAGAGGGAATCTCCCTCCACACCGTCCCATCACACACTCCCGGGGTCGGACACAAAGTGAATCTCCCTCCACACAGTCCAATCACACAATCCCGGGGTCAGACACAGAGTGAATCTCCCTCCACACCGTCCCATCACACACGACAGGGGTCAGACACAGAGTGAATCTCCCTCCACGCCGTCCCATCACACACTCCCGAGGTCAGACTCAGAGTGAATCTCCCTCCACGTCACCCCATCACACACTCCCGGGGTCAGACACAGAATGAATCTCCCTCCACGCCGTCCCATCACACAATCTCGGGGTCAGACACAGAGTGAAGCTCCTTCCAGACAGACCCATCCCAGATTGCTGTTGTAATCAGCTGAGAGAAGCTCCGCACATATTCTTCGGTTCTAGACATTAATCAAGTAAATTTTACTTCACAGAGCTTTGTATCCCACAATCTTCTGGACAGCAAACCTGTTTACTGGATTGGAAAATGTGAAAACGGGTGAGATTATAACTAATCTGTGGGGTGAAAATTTGTTATTGACATAGTCCTGACGGGAGAAAATGGGATTTCTTTACGGAGTGCTGTAGCTTTGTCGTAAAAGGGTGGGGCATTGAGATCTGTTTGTAGTCTGTACGTGGCAGAGGGTAGGGTGGCACAATGGGTACATTTTGGGGCCGACACGCGTCTGTCGGGGAAGGGCACTGCAGTGGGAATATTTCGAAAACTGCCAGGGGGCAGTGGGGAGAGATCAGTGACAGAGATTGTTTTGTATTGACGCATGTGGGTGAGGACAGCACGGTTCAGTGAGATTATTTTGGAGATCATCGCCGGGCTGTGAGGAGAGGGAGCAACAGTGGGAATAGTTTGGTGAACGACATAGATCTGAGTGGCGAGAGTGGGAAAACTGTATTAGTTTGTGGACCAATACAGGGCGATGGAACACACTTGCTTAACGAAATTAGTTTGCGTACTGAGCCAAGGATGTGAGAGAGATGGTGCCGGTGGTATAAGTCTGGAGGTGGACCAGAGGCTATGGGGAGAGCGCGGTGTAGTGGGATATGTCAGGAGACAGACACGAAGCTTTGGGTAGAGGAAGGGGCAACGAGATGAACCTGGAACCACACAGGGCTGAGGGAAGAGTGTGGAACAGTGGGATTCATTTCGGGACAGCCATAGGTCTGTGGGGAAACGGTGGGACCGTGGGGTTTGTTCGGGGACTGAGACAGATCAGAGAGGGGAGGGTGGGCCTGTTCGATTCGTAGTGGACTGAAAGGGGACTGTGGTGAGAAAGCGGTTCGGTGGGATTAGTTTGGGGGATATGGGGCTGTGGGGAAACTTTGGGTCAGTACGATTAGTTAGGGAACTGTCACAGGATTGTGGGGAGACATTGGAGCCGCGGTGTCAGCCTGGGTACTGGCACTGCCGTGGGGGAGAGTGGTTGAATGGGATGAGTTTGGGGACTCACACAGGCAATTAGGAGAGATCGAATTCATGGGATTAGCTTGAGGACGGACTCCGCTTGAGTCCTCCACTGAAGCTGATTTGTCTCTGTTGAAATTGTTTAACCCTCTGGGATAGGAATGTGCACCGGAGTCTCCTGTTCAAGGCGTCCTCCGGAACGCGCGTCTGCAGACAGTGCGGAAGCAGTAACACTTGTGATGGTGATTGGCGTTTCATCTGTGAGAGGTCGGCCCCAGTGTTCCCGGATATTCCTGAAAAGATCCAGCGTCTTTGCCAACAGCCAGTGGAGTCGACATGAATCAAGTGACGACCCCCATTTTCTCCTCCTTCTCTCCCCTTCTCTCTCACTCTTAAATCCTATCAAGTTCCCGCCCCAAACTCTCTGCCCCTCCCTCCTACTCCATTTCCTCTTGTTGCAACCACATTCTCCCCACCAGACACCGACAAATCCCTCTCGCCGTCTATCCCCTTCTTTCTCGCCATTCCCACGTCCCGCTATTCCCAACTCCCTCTACATTTCTCTCTACCACCTCACTTCCCCTTATTTCATCGAACTTTCTCCGCTCGCTCTTTCTCTTCTCCCTCTGCACACCTCTTACTCCTCTCTCCGCTCCCCCAGACACTCTCTCTCCCCTCCCCGTTCTCTCTGAACCCTCCGTCTCCCTGATCTCTCTCTCCCTCTCTCTTTCTGCTTTCCACTCTCTCTCACCTCAATACCGTGCCTTCCGGATCTCGATAACCCGACCCTGGGTGAAAGTTTGTCCGCATTCCCTCTGTCTGTTCGCCTCTTGTACCACGGCAACGTGACCTCCCGACTCCTGTACTCAGTGTGACTGGTGAAGACCAACAGCCAAGTGTCCTGTACACCCTATCGGATGTTTTCCACAGGAATTGCTATTTCATTTATTATCTGAAACTTATACCGCCTAGAATTTGCTCTTTTGATGCATCAGTTCGGAGCAAAAATGTACAATTTATGTAAATTTCAAATATTAATAAACACCGCAAAGATGTCGAGTTCTTGCTGATGCGACTGTGTGGATGCAGTTTCATTCACCGTCTGGCTCTGGAATTGCGTTATACGACTGTGAGAGGGAGCTTCACTCCTTTTCCAAAACGTTGCGACAGTGTGGAGGGAATTCCACTCCTTGCCGGACCCCGAACATGTGATGTAATGTTGGTGAGGGTACTTCACTCAGCGTCAGACTCCGGGTGTGTAAGATGGGATGGTATGGAGGAGTCTCGCTCAGGTGATGACTGACGGTGTCAGAGACTCATATTTATATTTTCCCCTTGGGACAGCCTCCAATCAGATTCCGAGAGCGGGAAATGTGTGCATTATAAACCAGTGCCTCGCGTTTGTTTGAACAACAACAAATCCGCAAGGCGGGTTCATCAGCAAGAGAAAATAAATATAGAAACAAAGGAACATAGAAAACCTACAGCTCAATGCAGGCCCTTCGGCCCACAATGTTGTGCCGAACACGGTCCTACCTTAAAAGAATTACTAGGATTAACTATAGCCCTCTATTTTTCTAAACTCAATGTACCTATCCAAAATTCTCTTAAAAACCCGATCGAATCCGTTTCAACCACGGTTAGCGACAGCCCATGACACACACTCACCACTCTCTGAGTAAAAAACTTACCCCTGACATCTCCTCTGTACCTACTCACCAGCACTTTAAACCTGTGTCCTCCAGTGGCAACCATTTCAGACCCGGAAAAAGCCTCTGACTATCTACACGATCAATGCCTCTCATCATTTTGTCGTTATACGATGACTCTCTGTCAGGTCATATTGGGAGGAAAATAGACCGAATGTTCAGTTGACGATGCATTAAGAAACTCAGGGAACGACCTCTCGACCTAGGCAGTAAACTAGGCACACAGGCCTCACTACTACACAGACACACCCCTCACCGTGACACCGACACATCCCTCACTACTACACAGACACACCCCTCACCATGACACCGACACAGCCCTCACTACTACACAGACGCAACCCTCACCGTGACACCGACACAGCCCTCAACGGGACATGAACGCGCCACTCATCGTGACACTGGCACACCGACACGCCTTGCAGCATAACATGAACACACCGCTGAACGATACGGACGCAACGTCACGACCTTGACTCACCTCAAGGATTATTCTTACATCGGCCTTCGAGACGGAGGTCACAGAAGAGAAGGGGGCGAGCAGAGCCAAACATGGTGCCCCCTCTGACGTCTTTTCCAACTGCAACGCGAATTTCCAACTCGTGTACTTACTCAACTGCAACCCCCTTCGTCTTAGTCAACTCCTCCCTCTCCGATATTAGAACCGTTCCCTTTCACCAAAATCCTACCAGATTCCATGACTCCCTCCCTCCTGTGCACCGCTACACATGTCAGTTGTTCTTGCTTCTCCTCCTCATCCCCTCCCCCGTCTCTGTCAGTTCCTCCCTCTTCCCCAATCCAGGTTCCAGTCAGTCTGTCCTTTCCAATCACCCTCGACCATCTCCATGACCCCCTCGCTCCTGTACACACCGCCAGTCTCTGTCACCACCCGCAGTGCCTGCACACTACCCTGTATCCGTTCAGCCCCTTCCTCCCCTCCGACTCCCCTCGTCGTCAACCCTTGTTCCCCATCGACCAAACTCGCCACAGTCTAACAGTACATCCTCTACGTCACCACCCTCCCCCGTTGTCGTCATAGCTTCCCTTCTACACACCTCGTCTCCATTACTGCCTTGTCCCCTACACCTCACGCCGTCTCTGTCATCCCCCCTTCCCCAACTCCTCTCCCCGTCTCTCTGAAACGCTGCGTCGTGTGCAGTCTTCCACGTTTCCGTCATCCCGCTCCCTCCTCTACCCCGCTCCCTTTCTGTGTTAATGTGAAATTGTGAGGAAGAGAGAGAGAGAGGTGACGTCTGGTGTTACACCACCACACAACAACACCCTCCACCCGATGCCGATTTCCCCTACCTTCATTTCCATCACCGTCATTTTCTTTTACACACCTCGCCTCCATCAACCCTCCCGTCTCCCGCACTACTTGCCGTCTCCGTTATCTCCTTCTTCCCCATCTCCTCTTCCCGTCTCCCTGACCCGTTCAATCCCCTACTCTCTCCACGGTTCCATCAACCCTCTCGCTCCTCTACACCCATTTGTTCATCTGGAATATGAGCAGACAAGCTCTGTTCATCTGGAATTCTGGGGAGGAAGGGGGAGAGGTGACGTCTGGTGTTACAACACCCAACCCCCTCCTACGGATGTCGATCTCTCGGTTCTGATCCTATTCCCTCCTCTGTGTAGACAGGCCGGTCTCGCGGTTCCACACCACTTTCTCCCAGTGACCACTGTCTCGACACCACGTCCCTACTCCCTCCCCCTCAACCTCTCCCACTTCTCTGCTCTTCACTGCTCACCATCTGAACACGAACACGCGCACAGTCTCCGAGACAGACACACAATGAAGGACTACTGGAACGGCGGAGTGCTGGGGGTGGCGAGAGGAAAGCAGCTTCTGAACCCCGGAGTGTGTGACGGGACCGGGGGGGGGGGGTGGGGGGTGGGAGCTTCAATCTGGGCCTGACCCCGGGTCTGGGTGATGGGACGGTGTGGGGTGAATTTCATTCATTGTTTGAATCTGTATCCGTGTGATGAACCGAGCAGAGGAGGCATACCTCGGAGTAGCAGCTATTGTGAGAGTAAACCGTATTTGAGCGAAAGATGGAGGGCTTATCAGCTTCATGCTATAAGCAGGAGAGTCTCGCTTGAGAGAAGAAACGAAACTGTTGGCAAATGTGTTTTTCAATTTATTTATTGTTTCGTTTGTAATTCCAGTTAGGAACAGCAGTAAGCATGCCGGACAGGAGAGTTGACTGCTTTCCTTGCGGGTTGTGGGAGGGCATGGACACCTCCAGAGTCCCTGACAACTTCACCTGTAAGAACGTCATCCAGCTGCACCTTCTATCGCTCTGCGTTACAGAGTTGGAACTGGAACTGGATGAATTCGGGATCATTCAGGGAGTTGTGCGGGTAATGCGGGGGACATATAGAGATGTACTTACAGCCAAGGTGTAGGATACAGTAAACAGGGTGACGGACAGGAAGGTGAAAGGGGTTAAACAGCCAGAGCCAGTGCAGAGACCCCCTGTGGCCAACCCGCCCAATAACAGATAGACCACTTTGTCTACTTCTGCATGGGAGGAGAGAGGTGCAACTGACCAAGCAGGGGAAAGTCTCACCAGTCAGGTCTCTGGCACTGACTATGGTTCTGTGGCTCAGAAAGGAATGGGGTGAGATGTCGCGAGCTGTATCGATAGAGTGTTCTATTGAGGGAAACAGAAAAGAGGTACTGTGGACGAGAACGAGATTCCTCGGTAGTATTTGATCCCCAGATTTACAAGGATGTGGCCTGGATTGGGGAGCATGCCTTATGAGTTTGAGTGAATTCGACCTTTTCTCCTTGGAGCGACGGAGGATGGGTGGTGAACTGATAGTTGTGCACAAGATAATGAGAGGCATTGATCGTGTGGATTGATAGAGGATTTTTTCCGAGGGCTGAAATGTCGAGCACAAAAGAATATTGTTTTATGGTGCTTGCAAAGTGGTACATACAGAGGAGGTGTCAGGGTCATTTTTTTTACACAGAGAGTGGTCAGTGTGTGGAATGGGCTGCCGGCGGCGGTGGTGGAGGCGGAAACGATAGAGTCTTTGTGATACTCCTGGATAGGTACAAAGAGCTTGGTATAATACAGGTCTATGGGTAATGCCTAGATAGATCTAAGGAAAGGACATGTTCGGCACAGCTTTGTGGGCCGACAGACATGTGTTGCGCAATCAGTTTTCTATGTTTCTATGTTATAGACACCGGTATATAGGCAAAAGAGTGAGCCGGTTCTGCAAACCTATGTATGTGCAGCCGTGCACAAAATTATGAAGAACATTGAGTTTAACATGTGGCTAAAGAGATAGGTTTGGAAAGAGATCTTCATATATCTGAATCACTGTGCTCTCTTCCACCGAAGGTGCGACCTCTACCGACGAGGCGGTATTATTTCATTTCGTTTCAACTCAATTTTTTAAATTATAATTCTATCACACAGAAATACCGATGAATACAGCCGGGATCAAGCTGTTAATCACAATACAAACAAGTTTACGTACCCCTTAGACAAATACATTTATAGTCAGCTTTTCCCAATTCATGTTATTTAATCCTCGGAAACATCCTCTGCCTGAGTTCAGATAGGATCACTACTCTATTTACAGAATGTGTCATGTCAGAATAATAGTAGAGAGGGTGATTTATTCTCGCTTTCATTTCTTTCATCCTATTCCCAGTGGGTTACAAGTTTACAAGTTTACATACCCCTCGGGTGAAGTCATTAAAACTAATTGTTTAACCACTCCACTGATTTCATATTCGCATACTACAGTTTAGGCAAGACGTTGAGAACATTTAATTCGTGCATATAACTGTATAACAATTACAGTACGGAAACAGGCCATCTCTGCCCTTCTTGTCCCTGCTGAACGCTTCCTCTTACCTAGTCCCACTGGCACGTAGTCAGTCCATAACCCTTCATTCCTTTCCTGTCCATGTAACTATCCAGATTTACTTTAAATGTCAATATCGAACCTGCATCTACCACTTGTACTGGAAGCTCGTTCCAAACAGCTACCACTCTCTGAGTAATGATATTCCCCCTCGTGTTACCCATAAACTTTTGCCTCCGAACTCTCAGCTCATGTCCTCTTGTTTGAATCTCCCCTACACTCAATGGAAAAAAAAAGCCTATCCATGTGAACGCTATCACCCTCGTAATTTTAAATACCTCTATCAAGTCCACCCGCAACTTTCTTCGCTCCAAAGAAAATAGTCTTAACTTGGTCAACCTTTCCTTGTAACCTGGGTGCTGAAACCCAGGTAACATTCTTCTAAATATCCTCTGTACTCTCTCTATTTTGTTGATATCTTTCCTGTAATTCGGTGACCAGAACTGTAGAAAATGCTCCAAATTCGGCCTTACCAATGCCTTGTACAATTTTAACATTACATTCCAGCTCCTATACTCAATGCTCTGATTTATAAAGACGAGCATACCAAAAGCTTACTTCACCAGCCTATCCACATGAGATTCCACCTTCAGGGAACTATGCACCATTATTCCTAGATCACTCTGTTCTCCTGCATTCTTCAATGCCCTACCATTTACCATGTATGTCCTATTTGGATTATTTCTACCAAGATGTAGCGGCTCCACTTATCATCATTAAACTCAATCTGCCATCGTTCAGCCCACTCTTCTAAATGGCCTAAACCTGTCTGCAAGATTTGAAAACCTACTTCATTATCAACAACGCTACCTAACTTAGCATCATCTGCATAGTTACTAATCCAATTTACCACCCCATCATCCACATCATTTAAGTATATCACAAACACAATTGGACACAGTACAGATCCGCGAGGCACGCCATTAGACACAGACCTCACAACTGACGAACTGTTATCCACGACTACTCTCTGGCATCTCCGCTCAAGCCACTGTTGAATCCATTTTACTACTTCAATATCAGTACCTAAAGATTCAACCTTCCGAACTAACCACACCTGCGGAACCTTGTCAAAGCCTTACTGAAGTCCATATTGAAAACATCCACTGCTTTAACTTCGTCATCTTTCCTCGTAACCTCTTCCAAAATTTCAATACGAGTTGACAAACATGACCTTCCACACAAAAATCCATGCTGACTGTTTCTAATCAAACCCTGTCTGTCCAGATAATTATATATACCATCACTAAGAATATTTTCCATTAATTTACCCACCACTGACGTCAAACAGACAGGCTTATAATTGCTAGGTTTACTCTTAGAACCGTTTTACAAAAATGGAACCTCTTGAGAAATACTCCAATCCTCCGGCACCATCTCCGTTTCTGATGACATTTGCAAGATTTCTGTCAGAACCCCTGTTATTTCTACACTATGTTCTCTGAACGTCCTAGGGAATATCCTGTCAGGACCCGGAGATTTATCCACCTTATATTCCTTAAAAGCGCCAGTAATACTTCCTCTTTAATCGTCATAGTTTAGATAACTTCCCTACATGTTTCCTTACGTTACTCAATTCAATATCCTTCTGCTTAGGTGATACAGAAGAAGAAAAAAAATGTTCAAAATCTCCCCCATCTCTTTCGACTCAACACATAACTGTCAATTCCGATTCTCTCAGGGACCAATTTTATCCCTCACTATCCTTTTGCTATTAATATAACTGCAGAAACACTTCGGATTTATTTTCACCTTACTTGCTAAAGCAACCTCGTATCTTCTTTTAACGTTTTGTAATTTCTTACTTAAGATTCTTTTTTTTTTTACATTCTTAACATTCCTTGAACACCTCATTTACTCCATCCTGCCTATATTTATTGCAGACATCTCTCTTTTTCCGAACCAAGATTCGAATAGCACTTGAAAACCATGCCTCTCTGAAATTTTTAACCTTTCCTTTCAATATGACTGAAACGTTCTGTACCCTAAAAAGTTCCACTTCAAATGACTTCCATTTCTCTGTAAAATCCTTCACATAAAACAAAATGTCCAATTCAACTGCTTTTAAATCCTTTCGCATCTCCTCAAAGTCAGCCTTTCTCCAATCAAAAATCTAAAACTTGAGTGCAGTCCTATCCTTCTCCATAATTATAATGAACCTAAAGGCATTGTGATCACTGGACCCGATGTGATCCACAACACATACTTCCGTCACTTGACCGATCTCATTCCCTAACAGGAGATATAACTCTGCCCCTTCTCTACCCGGAACCTCTATATATTGCTGCAGAAAAACTATGCTGCACAAATTTTACACACTCCAAACCATCCAGCCCTTTTACAACATGGGCTTTCCAATCGATGTCTGGAAAATACAAATCTCCCACAATCACAACTTGTGCTTACTACAAGTAACTGCTATGTCCTCGCAAATTTGCTCCTTCAATTCTCGCTCCCCATTAGGTGATCTATAATACACCGCTATAAGTGGTAATATACCTTTCCGCATTCCTTAATTCCAACCAAATAGGCTCCCTACACGAGCTCTCTAATCTATTCTGCCAAGTTACCGTTGTAATATTTTCTCCGAGAAGCAATGCAACACCTCCCCCTCTTTCACCCCCCCCCATAGATTCTATCACTCCTGAAACACCGAAATCCAGGAATATTTAGTTGCCAATGACACTCCTCCTGCAACCATGTTTCACTAATAGCTGCAACATCATATGTACAGGTATCAATCCATGCTCTAAGCTCATCCACCTATCTTACAATTCTCCTAGCATTAAAATAGATGTATTTAAGAAACTCTCCACCTCTTACTCTCTGTTTCTCCGTAACGATGCAAACACTTTTATTATATTTGTCTTCCTTCTCCCCAAGATCTTCGGTCTGATCACTCCCGTTTTCTGTCACCTGCTTATCCTCCCTCACATCTGTCTACTAGTTTTCTCTATCTATGAACTAGCCTCCTCTCTCCTAGTCTCTTGAATTTGATTCACACCCCCCAACCGTTCTAGTTTAAAGTCTCCCCAGTTTGGAAGAACTGGAGCTTGTTTTTAAGAACTGAGGAAATGATTGTGCTGAACGCTGAGCTATGGACAATAAACCGCAGCCTGACGTAATTATTGCTGTTGTGCAATGGTCCAGGGCCCGGTGGAGAGCAAATGAGATTGCACCCGTTGTGGACCTATCGTGGAGAGAGACAAAGTGCAGCTGGTCAGCGTTCAGGGCCCTCTATAGATACTCTGAGATGCTAACATCCGTGATATTCAAATAATTCGACAGGCTTCCCGGGTGACAGACAGGACTTATAGAGAGGCAGTTACACCCATGGTGAAGGACACAGGAAACTGGGTGACAGCGAGACAGGGGAAAGCGGTTAATGAGCCAGTGCAGAGTACCCCTGTGGCCATCAGCATTAGTAGAATGTAGAACACATTAGATACAGGCGCGCATACAAGCTATCAGAGAGAGGCTGAAGAGCGGGTGTGGGGTATGTGCTAAGTCTCATTGAAACCTACCGAATACTGAAAGAACAAGACAGGTTGAATCAGGAAGGTCGTTTCCTTTGGTGGGGGGTGGGGGGTTCTGTGCAGAACTGCAGTAAACTCCATCAGAATTGTGGGGCACCCTCTTAGACCAGAGGTAGGGAGGAATTATTTCTTTGCCCAGGGAGATGTGAATCTGTGGAATGTTCTGCCACACACCGGATGAGGCCGAATGTCAGGGATGATTAAAGCGAATTTTTGATCGTTGCTTTATCTTCTCCTAATCTGGAATTGAATGTGACGTTGTATTTGCCTTCCTCACCACCCACTACACCTGTAACCTAATGTTGAGTGAACCCTGCACGAGGATGCCCAAACCCTGTTCTACGTGTTCTGCTGCATTTTCTCTACATTTGGAAAGTAGTCTACACCTTTATTTCTGCTACCAAACTGCATGCCAATGCCGCTCCTCGCACGGTATTCCATCAGCCTCTAATTTGCCCATTTTCCTAATATGTATAAACCCTTCTGCAGCCCCTCTGCTACTTCAACACTGTTTGTTGATCGGAACTGTTATGGCCCATCTACACCGAGTGTGGTTTTGCGATGAGGAAGTAAAACATTCTGTTGCAGATGGAGATGCAACGGCCCGGGATTAGGAGCGTGTCGATAAGAACTGAGGAAATGATTGTGCTGAACTCTGAGCTGTTGTCATAATCCACAGACTGATGGAGATCTTGCAATTGTCCAGATGGTCCAAGGCCCAGTTGGGAGACTGTCTGATCGCGTTCCATTTGGCTACTATTGGTATGGGTAGGGTAAGTGAGGAGCTCATACAGGGAGTTAGGTTAATGGGCAGGATCTCCAATACCATTGCTAGCCGTGCCCAGAACCATGAAGGTAATACAGTTTACGCTCATGGGTCTCAGGTAATTACAGAGAGATGGGAGACAGAGTTCCAGAACAACAACTGGAGAGGTTGTGGAGGCGGATGGTGGTAAGAACTCACACAAAGTTGGTGATCAGATAGTCGACATCACAACAAATATTGTGCTGGTCTGCATACATTTCAATGCAGAAGGACCTGAATTGGCTGAAAGCAGTTCTGAAGATGAGGTAACTGGTTTACAAACAGAGGCAATGCTTACTGAGGAGAGGCTATTGAGTGGGCAATATGGCAGTCAATTGGCGGAGTTGCAGCTCCATAGATACCATAGAAAAGGATGAATACAGAACTGAAAGTTGTGAATTTTACTGTGCGCAGTATAATGGATAAAACGGTGTTTTAGTTGCAGGGGCAAAGTGTTGGAATGAAAGGAAACCTTTTGGTTGGCTGCTGGTGGCTCATCACTTTCCAGGTGGGGCTGTGTTGGGACCAAAACGTTTTAGCTTGTATATTAATCATTTGGATGATGGAGCTGATTGCGTTGTTGCGACGTTTGCAGAGAATTTGAAGATAGGTGGAGTGACAGGCTGTTTTCAGGAAGCAGAGATTATAGATCCTATTTTTTAAATTGAGAGAAAATTCGGAAAAAAGAAAACTAAGGATGAATGGGTTCGAAAGCAAGGATCGGATGGGTCTATAGAGGAATATAGGGTAGGAAGAAAGGAGCTTAAGAAGGGGCTGAGGAGAGGAGGTAGGAGTAGGCCTTGGCGAGAAGGGTAAAGGAGAACCGCATGGCACTGTTCAATGATGAGAGGAGCAAAAGGATGACAGGAGTGAAGTTAGGAACGATTAGAGAAGTTGGAAGGTGTACATGGAGGCTGTGGAAGAGAGCGAAATACTCAATGAATACTTCTCTCCGGTATTCACCAATGAGAGGGAACTTGATGGCGGTGAGGACAATATGAATGAGGTTGAAGTTCTGGGGCACGTTAGTTCTGGGATCCCTACTTTTCCGAGTATTATTAACGACCTGGATGTGGGGGTAGAAGGGTGGGTTGACAAGTTTGAAGACAACACAAAGGTTGGTGGTGTTTTGGATAGTGTAGAAGATTGTCGAAGGTTGCAGAGAGATATTGATAGGTTGCAGAAGTGGGCTGAGAAGTGGCAGATGGAGTTGAATCTGGAGAAGTGTGAGGAGTTACTCTTTAAAAAGACAAACTACAAGGCAGAGTACAAAGTAAATGGCAGGATACTTGGTTGTGTGGAGGAGCTGAGCGATCGAGGGTGTAAATGTCCTCTGATTTCAGAAAGTTGCCTCACAGGTAAATAGGGTAGTTAAGAAAGATTATAGGGTGTTAGCTTTCATAAGTCGAGGGACAGAGATTGTTTCGCGAAGTAATGATGTTCTATAGATCCCTTGTTAGGCCACACTTGGAGTATTGTCTCCGGTTCTGTTTTCCTCACTGTAGGAAGGATGTGGAAACATTGGAAACGGTACATGGAGATTAACCAGAATGCTGCCTGCTGAAGGGAGTATGCACTGTGATCAGAGATTAAGGGAGTTAGGGCAGTACTCTTTGGAAAGAAGTCATGTCAAGTCACTTTTTATTCGTCTTTTCGACCATAACTGCTGGTATAGTACATAGTAAAATCATGACAACGTTTGTCAGGACCATGGTGTTACATGACATAGTACAAAAACTATACTGAACTATGTAAAAAAAAAACAAACAAAAAAAAGAAAATGAAATCTACACAAAACAACGGAGCTATGCAGGCATTACAATAAGTAATGTACAGGACAATAGGGCGGTAAGGTTTCAGTCCAAACTCTGGGTATTGAGAAGTCTGATAGCTTGGAGGTAGATATTGTTACAAAGTCTGGACGTGAGAGTCCAAATGCTTCTGTGCCTTTTCACAGACGGCAGGAGGGAGAAGGGTTTGCATGAAGGGTGCGTGGGGTCCGTCATAATGTTGTTTACTTTGCGGTTGCAGCGTGTAGTGTCAATATCTGTAATGGCGAAAGAGAGAAGGAGGATGAGAGGAGTTATGATAGAGGTACACAAAATATTAAGATGGGTAGATAGAATGGACAGCCAGCGCCTCTTCCCCAGGGCACCACTGCTCAGTACAATAGGACATAGCTTTAAGAGAAGGGGTGGGATGTTCAAAGGGGATATTAGAGGAAGGTTTTTCACTCAGAGGGTGGTTGGAACGTCAAATGCACTGCCTGAGCCAGTGGTGGAGGCAGATACACTAGTGAAATTTAAGAGACTACAAGACAGGTATGTGGTGGAGGTGTTATATGTGAGGTGGAGGTGGGGTGTTATATGTGAGGCAGTGTTTAAGGGTCGGCACAACATGGTGGGCCGAAGGGCCATTACTGTACATTCTATTTTCTATGATCTATTTTACGTACTCTGGCCCTGGATTTCGAGCTTGTTTTTAAGAACTGAGGAAATGATTGTGCTGAACGCTGAGCTAAGGCCAATAAACCGCAGCCTGACGTAACTATTGCTGTTGTGCAATGGTCCAAGGCCCAATGGAGAGCAAATGAGATTGCAACCGTTGTGGAACTATGGTGGAAAGAGACAAAGTGCATCTTGTCAACGTTTTGGGCCCTGTGTAGATCATTTGAGATGCTAACATCCGGGATATTCAAATAATTCTGGAGGCTAACCGGGTAATAGATAGGACTTATAGGGAGGCAGTTACACCCAAGGTGGAGGACACAGGAGACTGGGTGACAGATAGGACGGAGAAAGCGGTCGGCGAGCCAGTTCAGAGTACCCCTGTGGTCATGCTCATCTGTAGCCCAGGTAAACACATCAGATACAGTCGGGCAAACGAACGAATAGAGAGAAGGAGTTTCCAATGTTCCAGTGGTCTGCCTCTTGACTCAGAAGGGAAGGGGGACGAAGAGACACGCTGTGGTGATAGGGTATTCGTTAGTTCGGGGAACAGACAGGAAGTTCATGGTGCCATAATGAGATTCCCGGATGGTCTGTTGGCTCCTGCGTGCCTGAGTCCTGAATATTTCAAACCGAATCCCCAGCATTCGTAAGTGCGAGGTCCAAAAAGCCAAAAGCCTGTTTACCGAAGAAGTACGATTATTTACATACTCCAATTAGTGCGGGAGAAGCATCAGTCACATGTATCAGTAGCACCGTGGAATAAGGGGATTTACAGAGTCATCAAAGAGGAACTTGCCCAGGGAGAACGGACGGGGATAATGGCTGGGACGCCGGCAGAGCAGGGATGGCTGCAATGTCTGGTGATTGTGCACAATGAGCTGGATAGATATGTCACACAGAAGAAGTTCTCAAATGACAGACACTGATAACTGACGCTGACAAAGGAAGTTAAGGACTGCAGTTAAGCCAATAAATGGTAGCAAAATTGAATGGGAAAATAGATGATTTGAAAGTTTTTAAAATCCATCAAAAGGCAACCAAAAGGCTATAAAATGGAATAAAAATGGAACATGATAAAATTGGGCAATAAAATAAAGCAGGATCCCATAATTCATTTTCCTCAGTAATACAAACGTTAATGGGAAGGTGTGAGCTGTTATCAGGCCACTGGAAAGTAATTCTGGTGAGGTATTAATGGGTGACAAAAATAGCAGATGGACGTAATGTCTTTGTCTTCACTGCGGAGGAAACCAGCAGTGCGCCAGAGAGCCATGAGTGTCCGGGTGCAAGAGTGAGTGCCATTGCGATTACAAAGGAAAATGCGCGAGTAACACTCAAAGGTCTTAAGTTGGATAGGTCACCTACAGCAGACAGACCACATTTCAAATACCTCAGAGAGGTTTCCGAAAAGAAATCGGATGCATTAGTCTTGATCTTCGGAAATCACGTATCTCGCGGAGGACGGGAAGATTGCAAATGTCATTCCACTCTTTGAGAAGGAAGGGAGGCTAAATAACTGAAATTATAGGCCCGTCAGCCTGATCTCAGTTGTTCAGAAATGTGTTGGAGTCTGTTTTCAAATTTGAGCTTCCGGGGTTCATGGAGGGGAATGATAAAATATGTCAAACTCAGCATGGTTTCTGTTGAGGGAAATCTTGCCTGACAAATCTGTTAGAGTTGCTAGAGGAAGTAACAAACAGTCCGGGCAAAGGAGAGACAATGGAAGCCATTTACTTGGATTTTCAGAAGGAATTTGATAAGATTCAACACACGATGCTCCTCAACAAGACAAAATCCCGTGGCGTTCCGGGTAGGATACTGCCATGGATACAGGGATGTCTGTCAGGCAGGAGGTAGCGAGAGGGAATAACATGGTCCATTTCTGGTTGGCTGCCTGAAACTAGAGCTTGTCCTCACTTGCCATTGTTTGGATCAATATTTTCACATTGTTTGACAATTATTTGTATCGTGATTTGGACGGTTTTGTGGAAGCATTTGCGCATTATACGAAGATAGGTGGAGAGGTAGCTAGTGTTGAGGAAACAATGCGATTGCAACAGGACAGGACTTGGGCAGATTGGAAAAATGGGAAGGGAGTATCAAGTGGAACACAGAGGTGGGAAATGCATGATAATGCGTTTTGGTTAGAGGAATAATAGGGCAGACAATTATCTAAATGCGGAGACGTTTTATACATCACAGTTGCAGAACAACTTGGATCCCTTGTGCGAGACTCCCAGAAGTTTAATTTGCAGTTTGAGTCTGGGGTCAGAAGGCAAATGCAATAGTGGTATTTATCTCAAGGGGAAATAAAAGTGATAACGGTGAGGCTTTATAAGGCAACAACAAGGCCGCATTTGGAGTATTGGCAAGGGTCTGGGCCCCACATGTCAGAAGGGATGTGCTGTCATTGGAGAGAGTCCAGACGGGTTTAAAGAGGATAATTATGGAAATGAAGGGGTTAACATGCGGGGAGCGTTCGGCAACTGTGTGCCTGTACTCACTTGAATTTAGAAGTTGATAAAGCTAAATACGGTGGATGCGCAGCGGATGTTTCCGGTGGCGGGGATATCCAGAACTAGATGGCACATGCTCAGAGTCGCGGGACAACGTTTTAGAATAGAAGCAAAGAGGAGCGTTTGTTGCCAGGGACGAGAGAATATGCGGAATGCTCTGTCACAAACCATGCTGGAGGCCAAGTGCACCGAGGCGGAATTTGACAGTTTTCTGATTGGGCAGGCAAAAAATTATACGGCGAGAAGAAATGCTGAGTGGGATCCGGGAGCAGCCGGGAATGAAATGGCAAATCAGTTTCGATGGGCTGAATGGTCTTATGCTTCGCAATGCCTTATGATCGTATCATCTCCAATGTCAGCAAACCCTTTACTTTATAAGGGGACCAACACAGCTCATAATGCTACAAATGAGCCCACACCAGTGCCTTGTATAGTCTAAACATTAAAAAAAATTGTTCTGACGTTGCGGTCATCTGGAAATGAACGTGAACATTGCGCTTGTCTTTCCCACCACTGACTCCACCTGTCAGTTAACCTTAAGGGAGTTCTGCAGCAGGACTCCCAAATTCGCTTTGCGCCGTAGATTATTGATTTTTTAAAAAGTTATATTCTCTACACTTTTATTTCTTCTGGCAAATTGCATGACTGTACACTTCCAGGCTCTGTATTCCATCTGCCAGTTCTTTGCCCGTTTGTTTCTGATCTGTATGACACTTGGTAACCTCTCTGTTACTGCAATACTACACCTGGATCGGAAATGTTATGACCGATCTCCACGGACTGTGGTTTCACGATGAGGATGTCAAACATTATTTTGCAGAGGGAGAAGCAACGGCCCAGGGTTTGGAGCTTGTTGATGAGAACTGAGGAAATGACTGTGCTGAACGCTGAGTTGTTGCCAATACACCACAGCGTGACGTAAGCATTGCTATTGTCCGGATGGTCCCAGGCCCACTGCAGAGCAAGTGAAATCGTGTTACTTGAAGGTATCAGTGCCATGGATAGGGTGTGTGAGGAGGGAGTACAGGGAGTTAGGTTCTAAGTTAAAGGGCAGGATGTCCAGGGTGGTGATCTCAGGATTGCTGCTCGTGCCGCGTGCTAGTGAGCCCAGAACCAGGAAAACTGGATAGCTGACTGTTATCGGTTCGGACCAGTTGCTGAGGGATGGGAGCCAGATTGCCAAAACAGATTATGGAGTATGTGTGGAGGCAGATGGTTGTAAGACCTCACACCATATTCGGAATCATATGATTGAGTTCAGTGCAACTCCTGTCCTGAACTGCATACATTTCATTGCAGAAGAATTGTAGGAAAGGCGGGTAATAGTGCTGACGATGAAGTATTTGGTTTAGAAATAGAGGCAATGCACACTGAGGAGAGGTTGATTACTTGGGGAAATTGCAGTCAGTCGGCTGAGCTGCAACTTACACGGTGGACAAAAAGGAAAAGAAACTAAAGAGGTAAAGATGGGATATGACATTAAACTAGCCAATAATGTTAAAGAGGATGCCTGAAGTTTCTTCAGATGGATGAACCGGAAGGAGGTGAGGAGGTGGGTGTAGGACCGCTGGAGAGCATCTGGAAAGAAAGAAACAGCAGATGGAATGAATGAGTACTTTGCACTAGTCTTCACTGTGGCAGACACGACCAGAAGGATGGAAGGTACAGGTTGTCAGGGTGTCGGTTGTGTGAGAAGTTACCATCACTGGGCAGAAGGTTTTTGCGATACTGAAAGGTCTGAAGGTAGATGAGACAGCTGGACTTGATGGTCTACACGCCTGGGCTCTGGGGAGTTTTGTCGCCTGGTCTTACATCATTTTCTACTCGATATCGGCCACTCGTTTCTGAGCCTCTCCACAGTTCTGTGTAGATAAGTCGATTAATTGGTTCCTGCCGTGTGTGCAATGTCACCAAACCGGTCCCGCCCACTCATCGCCTCTCCTTCCTTCCTCTTCCCTCTGCAACACAGCAGCTATCATACACACACAGGCAGAGACGCGCAGTCTCTGAGGCAGACACACGAGTCAAGTCTTCTGGAACGGCCAGAGGTAGGGAGATGGTGGGGAAGAGGGGAATGGTGAGAGGGAGAGAAGGAGCGGGTGAGGGCTGAGGGTGGGAATTGAGGGATACGGAGGGCGGGTCGTGAGGGAAGTAGGCGAGAGGGAAAGAGGAACTGTGTGGTGGCAGGAAGGGGAAGCGAAAGAGGGTGTGGAGGGAAGGGAACGAGAAATGAAGCGGACGGAGTGAACGGGTGAGGAGGGTGGGTATTGGGGGAATAGGAGAAGGTGAGAGACGACTGCGTGTGCCGAGTTAAGAAGCACAAAACCCTTCCCCACCCTCGAAAAGTCGGAAGGGGAAAGTGTAGTGGGATATCTGGAAAGAGAGCGAGTGGGATTAGGAGAGAAAATGGGAATGGGAGAGAGAAAGGAACGGAAGAAGGAAAGGAGAGAGTGATAAAAGCAGGAAGGTGGGAGCGGGAAAATGAGAGCGAGATGGAGTGAGAATGAGATGGATTGAGAGAGAGATAGAGAGAGAGAGAGAGAGAGAGAGAGAGAGAGAGAGAGAGAGAGAGAGAGAGAGAGAGAGAGAGAGAGAGAGAGAGAGAGAGAGAGAGAGAGAGAGAATGTCGTTTGATAAGGGGAGATTGAGTACAAGGAATTCGAGTGTGTGATTGTGTGCTGGGGAGTTTCATTTGGCCAGTCACTCTCCAGATCTCTCTCCTCCCTCTATTTCTCATCACCCCGCCCCCGCCACTCTCATCTCACTCAAACACCCTCTCTCACACACAATCTCTCACCTCCCCGCACTTCCTCTCTCATCTCTGTCCCTCTCTTTATCGGCTGTTCATCAGGTGTTAGTGGACCACGGTCTCCCACTCCGGGTTTCCTGTCCCGAAGGTCCCGTCCCTTTCAGGAGCTCAGAGACTCGACAGGATGGACGAGAGCGAGACCTACGCGAACATGCGGCTCACAGGAACGGACCCACAAGCTCCTTCGGGAGGTGAGTAGTGCAGAGAGAGGGAGACAGCTTACAGCTGTCTCTGACCCCGGGAGTATGAGATAGGATAGCGTGGACGGAGCTACTCTCCATAGCTGACCCCGGGGATGTGGTGTGGTCGGTCGGTGCTGAGGGCGCTTTACTCGGTGTCTGACCCCAGGTACTCATGACGACTCGCTGCGAAGGGAGTTTTAAGGCTGATTTACACTCTGCGTAGTAGCCGAAAGCGTAGCCTTTGTAAGTGGCCTGCGCCGTTCTGAACATTTATATCTGAGCCTCGGTATGTCTGCGTCGCTCTGCAATTCACTAGCCAAACGCTAGATGGCGGTGTGGTTTATATGATTCTCAGTCATTGACCCGGGATAAGTGACGTGACAGTGTGGAGGGAGCTGCACTGTGTTTCTGTCTAAAAAATGTGTGATAGGACTGTGTGGAGAGAGTTCCTCTCTGTGCCTCAACCGTGAATGTGCTGTGTGAAGGTGTGGATGGAGACTTACTCTGCGTCTGACCCCGGGAATGTGCGGTGTGACGGTGAGGAGGAAGCCTCTCCCAGATTCTCACCCTCAGATGTTCTGTCCCCAGCTGAACCGGATGTATCGTACGTGCAGCTGAATACCACGGCTCCCTCGGCGCCCCGGGTCCGGAGAGATGAAGGTCAGTTTCATCTTTTTTGGTTTGACAGTGTTTAGGTGACGTGTCGATTCCTTTCGATAGATTTCAGGGCAAAGTACAGTTGACCCCGATGATTCACTGCTGCAGAATACGTCGGAGGGAACTCGTGATATAGACCATGATGAGGGAGCTCTGTGAGACGGTCGGTGTGGACTGTGCGCTCATGGACGTAGAGTGAGCATTCAGCACATTGGAAGCGGGGGGCGGTGTTTGGTGTGGATGGTGCCTTCGTGACTGGATGTCTGGACAGAGCCCTGTGGGATGGGGTGAGGAGGCAGTGCTGTGCGAGGGGGCGCTGAGGAGGGGATTCACTGGGAGGCGTGTAGTGGTGGGTGAGGCTTGGAATTCGGTGAGGAGGATTTGCTGTGAGAGTGGTCGCTGAGGGGAAAAGGACGTTGAGGAGGGAGCACGGAGCGGAGGGATCACCGTGGGAGGGTCGATAAAAAGGAAACAACATTGGAGTGGAGGTGATGAGGGAACCATGGAGGAAGCGGAAAACTTGAACGAATCTCTCAACTTTCGAACCACCTTGTTCCCTCATCTGATCTCTCTGTCTCCCTCTCTCTCTCCTCCTTTCCCCGCTTTCCCTCCCTTATTCCCCTCCCTTTTTCCTCAGCTTTGCCTTCCACCACCCTCCCTCTCACACATCTTTCATTCCTCTCTCAACCTCTCCATATTTTACCACCTTTGCCCCTCCCTCTGCCTACTCTCTCTAATTTCGCACATCTATCGAAAATCCTTATATCTCTCCCCATCCGTCTCTCTCCCCATGCCCTTTCCCCTCTTCTCTTCCAACCAATTCCCCTTCTCCCAAATTTCAACCTCCCTCCCCTTCCCTCACTTGCCCAACTCTCCAAACTCGCCCGTCTATCACACTCCCCCTTTCACCCTTCCTCACCCTCGCACTCTCCTTCGCGCTCTTTCCCTCATTGAATACTCATTCACGGACCTCCGGCTATCTCCGCCCCCTCTCAAACTGCTCTCTCCCCTTCTCCCCATTTTCCGCTTATCTCCCGCTCCGCAACCTCTTCTCTCTTTCTGTCCCGTCCCCTTTTCCCCTCTCTCGCAATCTCCCTTTCTGTTCCTCTGTTCCTTACCCTCTCTGCATCCCACTTAGCTTCTAACCTCACTCTCCTATCTCCCACTGCTCTCTTTGCTCTCCCTCGTCCCTCCCCTTACCCTCACTCTTATCCTCTATCACCGCTCTCTCTTCCTCTGCCACTCTCTGCGTCTCCTCTAACAATTCTCAACCCAATTCTCTCTCTTCTATATTCCCGCTCATTGCGTCTATCGCTCACCACTGTCTCCTCCTCTCTATCCATCTATCATCCTCTCTCCCCCCGTGTTCCCCGTTCCCTCACATTCTTTCTCCCTGCCTCTCATCCTTTCCCCCCTTTACTTAACCCACACTTCCCCTACTCTCCTTTCGCCTTTTTCTTCTCTCTCTCTCTGCCCCCACTCCCCGTTCTATCACCTTCTCTCTGTTCCTCCCTCGCTCTGCATCCCAGTTGGTCTGAGCACCACCTACGCAGAGGTGAAATTTCTGAACGATGAGCCCGTCATCGATGAGGATCAGGCTCCTCCCATTGCCCCAGGACACCGCAAGCTGCCAACCAATGCCCAAACAGGTCAGAGTTCATAATTATGACGCCGCTGTGGACACTTCACGTGTTACATGCAGAAGTGTGTGTTTTAGTAAATACTGCAAATTTCTCTCCTTCGGCCACTTTCCTAGCATCTCGTCCCTCATACCGGCCACCATTTGGGTCCAAAAATTAGTCACTTGGATGCCCAATTAAATGTATTTCTTCTCTCACCTTCGCCGTGTGCATTCTCGTCCGTGACTGTCGCTGAGGTGACCCACATGGATTTGTCCACCTCTGTAAGTTCACCCGCACACTCCAACGAACAAAGCCCCTCTGTGAGGTCACCCGTACACTCCAGGGAACAAAGCCACTCTGTGAGGTCACCCGTACACTCCAAGGAACAAAGCCCCTCTGTGATGTCAGTCCTGGGCTCCAAGGTATTAAGTCCTGAACTGCCCGACATCACTTCATAACTCAGTCCCTCGAGCTCTTGCAACATCCTGGGAAATCTCCCTCTGCACACTTTCCTCTGTCGACCTGTATCTCCCGTCCTCCTACAGACTCCTTCATTCCTCCAAGCTCCCTGTCCTCCAGCAATCTTCACGTCGTATGCAAACTCAAACCGGAGTATTAATTCAAGCATCCAAGTCTTTGACATAATAGAAGAATAATCGGACACAACGAGACCCTGTGGAACACCACAGGACACCGTCAGCCAACATGTAAAACCTACAGCACAACACCGTCCCTTCGGCCCACAAAGTTGTGCCGAACATGACCCTACAATAGAAATGACTAGACTTCCTGTTCGCCCTTTATTTTTCAAAGTTCCATGTACCTGTCCAGAAGTCTCTTAAAACACCCTATTTCTGTGTGGGGTATCTATCCATGTTTCTATAAAATACCCGAGCGTATCTTACCCTAAATGAGGTACAACGTTGGGAAAATGTATGCGTACACACATTAGTGGGTGAAATGAACGGGCGGACGACTATTTAGATGGACAGAACATTCAAAATGCAAAGGGACTTGGATACCCTGAAGGTCAGTCTCCAGTTTGAGTCGGGGGTGGAGAAGGCGAGTGCAATGTTGCCATTGATTTCTAGAGGTACGGAATATAAGAACAGGGATATGATGTTGAAGCACTCGGAGACCACACTTGGAGTATTCTCTGCCGTCTGGGGCTCCTTATGGATGTGCTGACATTGGAGAGGTTTCAGGGAAGATTCACCAGAATGGTTCCAGGAATGAGAGGGTTATTGTATGAGGAACATCTGGAGCTTTTGGGCTGTATTCCCTGGAGTTCAGGAGACTGAAGGGGGGGGGGGAGATCTCACAGAAAATTTCCGATTGTCTAAAGGCCTGAAAAGATTAGATACAGTATGTTATTCCGCGTGATAGGGGAGTCTAGGACAAGAGGTCACGACTTCAGGATTGAAGATAGTCTATTTAGAACGGAGATGCAGCTAAATTACGAGTTAGTCAGAGACTGGTAAAGCTGTGGAATTTGTTGCCACAAGCGGCTGTGGAGGCCAAATCATTTGGTGCAGTTAAGGCAGAGATCGATAGTTTCTTGATTAGCCGGGATATCGAAGGGTATTTGCAGTATGCAGGGTAGTTGGGATGACGGAAGAATTATTTCAGCCCATGATTGAATGGCGGGGCAGACTTGAATAACCGAATGGCCTCCTTCTGCTGCCATATCTGATCATCGCATGGTCTTGTGGTCTCTCCACAGCTGCGCATGAACAGCAGCCGAAAGTAAAGATCGGAAATAGAGCGCACCGTCTGATCTGCCTACTATGCCTAGTTACGTCCGCCTTCATCGTGACTGTGGCCGGTCTCTCGATCCATGGTGAGTGGAACGTTCTCCCGGTGGAGTCACACCATACGTAAAGAGAGTGGAATAAATTTATATTGTAAAAAAACACAAGGACACAGACGCGCCGTTTGCCGTAACACCGATTAAAACCCCATCACCACAACACGGACACACACTTGACCGTGATAAAAACACGCCATTCACCATAACATCAACAATACTCTTACCGGAGCACGGTCACGACCTTCAAAGAGACACAGATAAACTCCTGACCGCGACGCTGATACGAACATCGCCGTGACACAAACATGACCCAGTCCCCAATTGTAACATCAACAAAACCTTCACCAGGGCATTGATATACTCCATCGCCGTGACACACACGTGACTACCACACTGACCGCAACTTACTCCTCACTGTAATATCGACATGCCCCTGACCGTGTCACTGATAAACTCCTTAAGCGACATGGAAACACACCTCACAGTGCCACCGACACGTTCTTCACCGTGACACTGAGTTACCGCATACCGTGACACCTTCACGCTCCACAACGTGATCCACTCCGCACCACACCGTGACAAAGACTCAGAAGTCACTTTAACACGCCTTAGTGAGACAGTATCGCTCCTCTACGTAAAAACCGATGCACCGCTCGCTCAGGCAATTCCCCACACCTCACTCTGACGCAGGCAAACCCCTTAACGTGATACTGACACCTAAATTCACAATGACACCGACATAGTACTCTCCGTGACACCGACACACAGTTCAGCGTGACCGTCTCATACCCAGCGTGGCCATGACATGTCTCTCACCGTGACACAGACATAAACTTCTCTGTGAAACCAGCACACCCCACACATGATACAGATACTCCACCCACGGTGACACCACAAGGCCCCCCACACTGGCATTTTCCTCGACTTGACATCGAGCTACACTTCATTGTTATCCGGCACACCACTCGCCGGGGCACAGAAACTCCTCACAGTTTCCTCACACGTCCCTCACAGCAAATCGGACATGTCCAGCATGATACTGAAAGCCCCATTGTAACATCAACAAAATCTTCATCGGTGCATTGATATACACCATAGTGTGACACAGACGCGCCCCTCAAGGCGGCGCCGACGCCTCTCACTGTGCCATCAGCATCTCCTTCACTGTGACACCCTTCACCGTGACACTGACACAACAAAATTATAATGGTGCATAGTTCCCTGAAGTTGGAATCTCATGTGCATAGGGTGGTAAAGGAACCTTTTTGGTATGCTGGCCTTTATAATTCAGAGCATTGAGTATAAGTGTTGGGATGTAATGTTAAAATTGTACAAGGCATTGGTAAGGTCAAATTTGGAGTATTATGTACAGTTCTGGTCACACAATTATAGGAAAGATGTCAACAAAATAGAGGGAGTTTAGAGAAGATTTACTAGAATGTTACCTGGGTTTCAGCACCTAAGTTGCAGGGAAAGGCTGAACAAGTTAATCTTTATTTTTGGAGCGTAGAAGGTTGAGGGGGGACTTGATAGAGATATTTTAAATTATGAGGGGGATAGATAGAATTGACGTTGATAGACTTTTTCGTTGAGAGTAGGGCAGATTCAAGCAAGAGGACATGAGTTGAGACTTAGGGGGCGAAAGTTTAGGGTTAAGAGGAGAAGGAATTTCTTTATTCAGAGACTGGTGGCTGTGTAGAATGAGATTCCAGTAGAAGTGGTAGAGGCAGGTTCGATATTGTCATTTAAAGTAAAATTCGTTAGGCATATGTAAAGGAAAGGAGTGCAGGGTTATGGGCTGAGTGCAGGTCGGTGGAACTAGGTGAGAGTAACTGTTTGGCATGGACCTGAAAGGCCGAGATACCCTGTTTCTGTGCTATCATTGTTTTATTGTTATATGCTGACTCACGTGTCACTGCAAACGCTAAACATCCTTCACCATCTCTCTCAGTGTCACAGATTCGTCCGTCTAAGGAAACCTGCCACCGAAACTACCATCAGTTAAACTCAACCGTTCAATCCAAGCTTTCAGCGCTCAAATCTAATCTGTCCGATCTCCGTCACCAGTTCACTGAGATGGAAACGAAGTACAGATCTGTCAACGAAACCAAGGCTCAAATCTGTGAATTGTTGACCAGCAGTAGAGGTGAGGCATCATCCCCCTCTTTCACCCGCTCCTCATCACAGGGCAGGCATGGAGAGAGGAAGCGTCACTCTGTGCTTGACATCGGGAGTGTGTGAAGAGATGGTATGGAGGGTGAGTCACTCTGTGTTGGACCTGGTGAGTGTGTGATGGAGCTGCGCGGAGGAAATGTCACTCTATCACTGAATACAGGGGGGTGTGATGGAATGTTATGGAGGTGGATTCACTCTGTGTCTAACCACGGGATTGCGAGACGTAACATTACAGCGTCACTCTGTGTCTCACTCTGGGAATGCCTGACGGGACAGTATGGATCGAGCTTCACTCTGTGTCTGACAGCGGGATTGTGTGATGGGACACTGCCCAGAGAGATTCACCCAATGTCTGACCCCGAAATGTGTTATCGCACCGTGGTGAGGGCGTTTCACACTGAATGCGGAATATGTGATGGGACAGTGCAGCGGAGGATTAATTTTGTGTCTGAATAGGGGAGTGTGATGGGATCGTAGAGAGAGAGAAAGTTTGTGACTGTTTCCAGGAGTGTGTGATGGGACAGTGCAGATGTAGGGTTTGTTCTATGTGACACCGGATTGTGTGATTGGATATTGTGGAGGGAGTCTGACCCGGTGAGTGTGACATGGGAGGGTGTGGGTGGAGCTTCGCTTTGTGTGAAAACATAGGTGGGTGTGATGGAACGGTACAGAGAGAGAGCCTCACACTGTGACCCGCCAGGAGATGCGCGACAGGACGTAAGGATGGAGATTCACACAGTGCTATAACCGGGAGTGTGAGATGGGGTGTGTGGAGGCAGCTTCTCTCTGTGTCTGACCCGGTGAGGGGCGGTGTTGAGGGAGCCTTCCTCTGTGTCTGACCCCGGAAGTGTGTGACAGGTCGTTGTGCAGGAAACTTCACTGACGTCTGACCGCTGAAATGAGTGTCTGTGTCTGACTCTGAGAGTGTTTGATGGGACATTGCAGACGGAAGGTTGACTCCACGTCTGACCCCGGGCGTTTATAAAAGGCAGTGTGCACGGAGCTTCACTCCACGTCTGATCCCGAGCGTTTATAAAAGGCAGTGTGCACGGAGCTTCACTCCACGTCTGACCCAGGGCGTTTATAAAAGGCAGTGTGCACGGAAGCTTCACTCCACGTCTGACCCCGGGTGTTTATAAAAGTCAGTGTGCATGGAGCTTCACTCCACATCTGATCCCGGGCGTTTATAAAAGGCAGTGTGCAGGGAGCTTCAGTCCACGTCTGACCCCGGGCGTTTATAAAAGGCAGTGTGCACTGAGCTTCACTCCACGTCTGACCCCGGGCGTTTATAAAAGGCAGTGTGCACGGAGCTTCACTCCACGTCTGAACCCGGGCGTTTATAAAAGGCAGTGTGCATGGAGCTTCACTCCACGTCTGATCCCGAGCGTTTATAAAAGGCAGTGTGCACGGAGCTTCACTCCACGTCTGACCCCGGGCGTTTATAAAAGGCAGTGTGCACGGAGCTTCACTCCACGTCTGATCCCGGGCGTTTATAAAAGGCAGTGTGCACGGAGCTTCACTCCACGTCTGACGCCTGGAGTGTTTATAAAAGGCTGTGTGCACGGAGCTTCACTCCACGTCTGACGCCTGGAGTGTTTATAAAAGGCAGTGTGCACGGAGCTTCACTCCACGTCTGATCCCGGGCGTTTATAAAAGGCAGTGTGCACGGAGTTTCACTCCACGTCTGACCCCGGGCGTTTATAAAAGGCAGTCTGCATTGAGCTTCACTCAACGTCTGACGCCTGGAGTTTATGATGGGTCCGTGGGGAGGGAGATTCAATCTGCGTCTGACCGTGTTAGTGTCTGATCGGACGGTGCAGGGATCTTAAATCGCTGTCTCACCTCGTGTATGTATGATGGGACTCGGTGTTTGACACAGTGTGCGTGCGATGAGTAGCTATGGCTGGAAGGGGGAGTTGGGTGACAGACTTTGGGGGTGGGGTCAAGTGTGTGTCTGACACAGGGACCGGTGACGCGTGTCTGGAGAGGAGACGTGATAGAGGTATGCAAGAAATTAAGTGGAATAGATAGAGTGGCAGCCAGCGCCTATTCCCCAGGGTACCATTGCTCAACACGAGAGAACATGGATTTAAGATAAGGGGAAGAAGTTTCACCGGGGATATTCGACGAATTATTTTTCACTCAGAGAGCGGTTGGTGTGGGAATGCACTGCCTGAGTCAGTGGTGGAGGCAGATACACTAGTGACATTTAAGAGACTACCAGACAGTTATATGGAGAAAATTAAAGTAGGGGGATATATGGGAGGAAGGGATTAAGTGTTGGCACAGCATTGAGGGCCATACGGTCTGTATTGTCCTGTATTAATCTATGTTCTATGTTCTAATCAGACTATTTCTTGACCATTGGGAGTGTGTGATGGATGGTGTGGAGGGAAATTCACTCTGTCCCTGACCGCAGGTGTGCGAGATGGGACAGCGGGCAGGGAATTTCACTCTGTTTGTCACGCCGTGTGTGTGTGATGGGGAAGTGTGAAGGGAGATTCACTCTTTCTGTCACTGTTCCTTGTTCCTGATTTTCAGAGCAAACGTGTTCCAAGGACTGGGCCACAAATAAAGACCGGTGTTATTACGTATCCACGATTTACACATCTTTCCAAAAAGCGAAGCAAGAATGTTCAAACCGTGATTCAAGGCTGCTGGAAATCAATTCAAATGATGAAGCGGTATGAATCACAGCACGAGAAGATCCAACAGTAACACAGTAATCATCACACACTCCCGGGGTCAGACACAGAGTGAATCTCCCTCCACACCGTCCCATCACACACTCCCGGGGTCAGACACAGAGTGAATCTCCATCCACACCTTCCCATCGCACACTCCCGGGGTCAGGCACAGTGTGAATCTCCCTCCACACCATCCCATCACACACTCCCGGGATCAAACACAGAGTGAATCTCCCTCCACGTCATCCCATCACACACTCCCGGGGTCAGACACAGAGAGAATCTCCCTCCACACCGTCCCATTACACACTCCCGGGGTCAGACACAGAGTGAATCTCCCTACACACTGTCCCATCACACACTCCCGGGGTCAGACACAGAGTGAATCTCCCTCCACGTCATCCCATCACACACTCCCGTGGTCAGACACAGAGCGATTATTCCTCTACACGGTCCCATCACACACTCCCGGGGTCAGACACAGACTGAATCTCCCTCCACATCGTCCCATCACACACTCCCGGGGTCAGACACAGAGTGAATCTCTCTCCACATCATCCCATCACACACCCGCAGGGTCAGAAACAGAGTGAATTCTCCTCCACATCGTCCCATCACACACTCGCGGGGTCAGACACAGAGTGAATCTCCCTCCACGCCGTCCCATCACACACTCCCGGCATCAGGCACAGAGTGAATCTCCCTCCACGCCATCCCATCACACACTCCCGAGGTCAGACACAGAGTGAATTTCCCTCCACACCGTCCCATCACACACTCCCGGCATCAGGCACAGAGTGAATCTCCCTCCACACCGTCCCATCACACACCCCAGGTGTCAGACACAGAGTGAAGCTGCTTCCAGCAGAACCATCCCAGATTGCTGTTGTAATCAGCTGAGAGAAGCTCCGTAGATATTCTTCGATTCTAGGCATTAATCTAGTACATTTTACTTCACAGAGCTTTGTATTCCACAATCATCTGGACAGCAAACTTGCTTACTGGATTGGAAAATGTGAAAACGGGTGAGATTTTAACTAATCTGTGGGATGAAGATTGGTTATTGACATCGTCCTCACAGGAGAAAATGTGATTAGTTTACGGACTGAAGTAGGTTTGACGTAATAGGGAGGGGCATTGTGATTTTTTTGTAGACTGTACGTGGGTAGGGGGTAGGGTTAGACAATAGACAATAGACAATAGGTGCAGAAGTAGACCATTCGGCCCCTCGAGTCTGCACCGCCATTCTGAGATCATGGCTGATCATTCACTATCAATACCCAGTCCCTGCCTTGTCCCCATATCCCTTGATTCCCGTATCCATCAGATATCTATTTAGCTCCTTCTTGAAAGAACCCAGATAATTGGCCTCCACCGTCTTCCGAGGCAGTGCATTCCACACCTCCACAACTCTCTGGGAGAAGAAGCTCTTCCTCAACTCTGTTTTAAATAACTGACCTCTTGTTCTCAATCAATGCCCTCTGGTACTGGACTCTCCCAACAACTGGAACATATTTCCTGCCTCAATCCTATCAAATCCTTTAATTATCTTAAACGTTTCAATCAGATCCCCTCTCAATCTCCTCATTTCCAGCGTGTACAAGCCCAATCTCTCCAATCTCTCTGCGTAAGACAACCCTGCCATCCCAGGAATCAACCTAGTGAATCTACGCTGCACTTCCTCAATTGCCAGAATGTCCTTCCTTAAACGTGGAAACCAAAATTGTACACTATATTCCAGGTGTGGTCCCACCAGGGCCCTGTACAAATGCAAAAGGACATTCTTGCTCTTGTATTCAATTCCACTTGTAACAAAGGACAACATTCCATTTGCCCTCTTCACTGCCTTTTGCACTTGCTCATTCACCTTCATTGACTGGTGAACTAGGACCCATTGGTCTTTTTGCATTTCTCCCTTACCTAACTCGACACCGTTCCGACAATACTCTGCCCTCTTGTTCCTGCTTCCAAAGTGGATAACTTCACATTTATTCACATTGAATGACATCTGCCAAGTATCTGCCCACTCACCCAGCCTATCCGAGTCCTTGTATTCTCCTAACGTTCTCTTCGCATGTCACACTGCCACCCAATTTAGTATCGTCAGCAAACTTGCTGATATAGTTTTCAATGCCCTAATCTAAATCGTTGACATACATCGTAAAGAGCTGTGGTCCCAATACAGAGCCCTGTGGTACCCCACTAGTCACCTTCAGCCAGTCCGAGAAACACCCATTCACTGCTACCCTTTGCTTTCTATCTGCCAACCAGTTTTCTATCCATGTTGAAACCCTGCCCCCAATGCCATGAGCTCTGACTTTACTCACCAATCTCCTATGCGGCACCTTATAGAATGCCTTCTGAAAATCTAGGTACACAACATCCACTGGCTTACCCTCGTCTAACATTCTTGTTACACCCTCAAAAAACTCAAATAGATTAGTCAAGCATGATTTGCCCTTGGTAAATCCATGATGGCTTGGTCTAATCCTATTTCTGCCATCAAGATGTGCCACTATTTCGTCCTTAATAATGGACTCAAGCATCTTCCCCACGACTGAAGTTAGGCTAACAGGGCGATAGTTCTCCGTTTTTTCCTTCCCTCCCTTCTTGAAAAGTGGGATAACATTAGCCACTCTCCAATATTCAGAAACTGATCCTGAATCTAAGGAACATTGGAAAATGATTACCAATGCATCCGTAATTTCCTGAGCCACCTCATTTAGAATCCTCGGATGCAGACCATCTGGACCCGGGGATATATTAAACTTCAGTCCTACCAGTCTACTCATCACAGTTTCTTTCCTAATGTCAATCTCTCTCAATTCCTCTGATATCTTATGACCCTGGCCCATTCATACATCTGGGAGATCTGGTGAAGACAGATCTAAAGTACGCATTAAATTCTGTTGCCATTTCCCTGTTACCAATAACAATTTCTCCCAATTCATTCTTCAAGGGGCCAACATTGTTCTTAACTATCTTCTTTCTCTTCACATAGCTAAAAAAGCTTTTGCTATCCCCTTTTATATTCCTGGCTAGACTCTCCGTATTGCTTTTTTAGTTAAGATCTGCTGTTCCTTAAATCTTTCCCAATCATCTGTATTCCCACTCATCTTAGCCCTGTCATACTTCTTTTTCTTTAATGCTATACAATCTCTGACTTCCTTTGTCAACTACTGTGGCCCCTTCCCCCTCTTTGAATCCTTCCTTCTCATTGGAATGAACTGCTTTTGCATCTTTTGTATTATGCCCAAGAATATCTGCCACTGCTGGTCCACTGTCTTTCCTGCCAGGGCATCCGCCTATTTAACTTTGGCCAGCTCTTCCCTCATGGCTCCATAGTCTACTTTATTTAATTGCAACACTGAAACCTCTCATCTGTCCTTATCCCTTTCAAATTGTAGATAGAAACTTATCATGTTATGATCACTACTTCCTAATGGCTCCTTTACTTCAAGATCACTTATCAATTCCTGTTCATTACACATCACCAAGTCCAAAATAATCTCGTTGTTGGTTGGCTCAAGCACAAGCTGTTACAAAAATACATCCCTTAGATACTCCACAAACTCCCTATCCTGGGGTCCAGCACCTACCTGATTCTCCCAGTTCACCTGCATATTGAAATCTCCCTTAACGAATGCATTACCTTTAGCACATGCCAATGTTAACTCCCTAATCAACTTGTACCCAATATCCACGCTACTGTTTGGGGGCCTGTACACAACACCCATTAGGGTCTTTTTACCCTTACTGTTCCTCAGCTCAATCCACACAGACTCTACGTCCCCTGTTCCCAAGTCACCTCTTGCTAAGGACTGAATCTCATTCCTCACCAACAGGGCCACCCCACCCCTTCTTCCCATATTTCTGTCTCTACGATAGCACGTATACCCTGGTACACTCAATTCCCAGGCCTGATCCCCTTGCAGCCATGTCTCCGTTATCCCAACAATACCGTAGTTCCCCATTTTCATCTGAGCTTCAAGCTCATCTGTCTTATTTCTGACACTACGCGCATTCAAGTATAGAATTCTGAGCCCATTCCTCCTCTCTTTACTTAAAACACTGTCTACTGTACCAAACCCTGCTCCTTGAACTTCCATCGGGCTAATTGCACCCTGAATTTTGATGACCTTCTCAAGATCACCCAAACCTTCTACACATTTAACCCAATGCTCCTTCTGACCAACCTTCTGGATCTTGATCCCTGCCCCCTGCACATCTAGTTTAAACCCCCCCCGAGCAGCACTGGCAAACACTCCTGCAAGAATGTTGGTACCCCTCCGGTTCAGATGTAGACCGTCCCTTCGAAACAGATCCCAATGTCCCTGGAAGAAAGACCAATTATCCAAAAACCTGAACCCTTCCTTCCTGCACCATGCTCTCAGCCTCGTATTAATGTACATAATCATTCTATTCTTCGTCTCACTCGCACGTGGCACAGGTAGCAATCCCGAGATTGTCACCCTGGAGGTCCTGCCTTTCAGCTTCACTCCTAACTCCCTGAACTGTCTAAGCAGGACCCCCTCACTCACCTTACCTACATCGTTGGTCCCTACCTGGACCAATACATCTGGGTTCATGCCCTCTTTCTCAAGAATAGCCTGCACCCGATCTGAGATGTCCCGGACCCTGGCACCAGGGAGGCAACATACCATCCGAGACTGCTGATCTGCCCCACAAAATCTCCTATCTGCCCCCCTGACTATAGAATCCCCTACAACTATCGCTCCCTTCTCTTTCCTCCTCCCCTTTCTAGTTGAGGATTCAACCTCTGTGCCAGAGGTTGAACAATGGGAATATTTTGGGGCCGACAGGTGTATGTCGGGGAAGGACAGGGCAGTGGGAATATTTCGGAAACTGCCAGCGGGCAGTGGGAAGAGAACGGTGACAGAGATTATTTTGGTAATGACGCATGTGGGTGAGGACAGCGCGGTGCACCGGGATTATTTTGAAGTTAGTCGCCGGGCTGTGAGGAGAGGGAGCAACAGTGGGAATAGTTAGGTGAGTGACATGGCTCTGAGCGGCTAGAGTAGGAAATCTGGATTAGTTTGGAGACCAATACAATGCGATGGAACACATTTGTATAACGGATTTAGTTTCCGAACTGACGCAAGGACGTGGGGGAGAGGGTGCCAGTGGTATAAGTGTGGAGGCGGACCAGAGGTTCTGGGGAGAGCGCGGTGTTGTGGGATATGTCAGGAGACAGACACGAAGCTCTGGGTAGAGGAAGGGGCACCGAGATGAACCTGGAACCACACAGGGCTGAGGGAAGAGTGTGGAACAGTGGGATTCATTTCGGACAGACATAGGTCTGTGGGGAGACGGTGGGACAGCAGGGTTTGTTCGGGGACTGAAGCAGATGGGGGGGGAGGGTGGGCCTGTTCGATCCGTATGGAGACTGAAAGGGGACTGTGGTGAGAAAGCGGTTCGGTGGAATTAGTTTGGGGTATATGGAGCTGTGGGGAGACATTGGGTCAGTACGATTAGTTTGGGGACTGACACAGGATTGTGGGGAGACATTGGGACCGTGGTATTTTTCTGAGTACCGGCGCGGGGCCGTGGGGAGAGAGTGGGTGAGTGCAATGAGTTTGAGAGCTCACACAGGCAATTAGGAGAGAGCGAATTCATGGGATTAGCTTGGGGACGGACTCCGCTCATGTCCTCTACTGAAGCAGTTTTGTCTCTGTTGAAATTGTTTAACTCTCCTGGATAGTAAAGTGGGCCGGAGCCTCCTGTACAAGACGTCCTCTGGAACGCCCGTCTGCAGACAGTGCGTAAGGAGTATCATGTGTGATGGTGATTGGCCGTTCATCTGCGAGAAGTCGGCACCTTTGTTCCCAGATATTCCTGAACAGATCCAAGGTCTCTGTCAACAGCCAGTGGAGGAGACATGAATCAAGTGACTACCCCCATTTTCTCCTCCTTCTCTCCCCTTCACTCTCACTCCTAAATCCTTTCAAATTCCCTCCCAGCATTCTCTGCCCCTCCCTCCTACTCCATCTCCTCTTGTTGCCATCATATTCTCCCCACCAGACACCGACAATTCCCTATCGCCGTCTATCCCCTCCTCTCTCGCCAGTTCCCCGTCTAGCTCTTCCCCGCTCCCTCTACATTTCTCTGGCCCCTCACCTCCCCTTATTTCCTCGAACGTTCTCCGCCCGCTCTTTCCCTTCTTCCTCTGCAAACCGCTTACATCTCTCTCCCCTTCGCTCCCCCAGACACTCTCTCTCCCCTCCCAGTTCTCCCTGAACCCTCCGTCTCCCTGATCTCTCCCACTCTATTTCTGCTTTCCAATCACTCTCACCTCAATCCTGTGGCGTCTGGTTCTCGATAACCCAACCCTGGGTGAAAGTCTGTGCGCATTCCATCTGTCTGTGCCCCTCTTGTACCACGGCAACATGACCTCCCGAATCCTGTACTCAGTCTGACTGGTGAAGACCAACGGGCCAAGTGTCCTGTCCACTCGTATCGGATGTTTTCCTCAGGAATCGCTATTTAATTTATTATCTGAAACCTATAACGCCTGGAATTTGTTCTTTTGAAGTATCAGTAAGGCGCAAAAATGTAGAATTGATGTAAGCTGCAAAAAGTATTAAAACCGTAAATATGTCGAGTTTTTGCTGATGCGTTGAAAGATGTGATGGCGCAGGGGAGGAAGCTTTTGCTGAATAGCTGTGTGTGGGTGTTCTGTCTCCCGGAGCTGTCAAATACACCTCCTATAATACCATGTCCAATCCCGTTATCATTCCCGTGAATCCTCTCCAATGTCTCACATCCCCTGTGAGATAAGCGATCGAGACCTGCTCACAGAACTCCAAATGTGACCTCACCAGTGACGTATAGAGCCTGAGAATGACGTCCTTGCGTTTACGTCCCAGCCCTCTCGAAATGAATGCTGTCATCGCATTTGCCTTCCTCACCACCGGTTCAAGCTGCAGGTTAAACTTCTGGGAAAGCTGCACGAAGTCTCCCAAATCCCTCTGCACCGCAGATTGTTTTTAACACTTACATACTGTGCCGGTCATGTTTGACCCGTTTTGACATGTGACAGCAGTAAAAACACACAAATACCATACTCAGCCGAAATTTGATGAATTTTCCTGAAGTGACCCAAAATGCTCAATCATGGAAATACTCAAAAATCTTAAACTTTTTACAGGTGCTACAAATTTTTGTACATTGAAACTACTCCGATTCAGATTAGATCCATATCTTTTGAAATGGATTTTTGATTTCTGAAATATTAATTAAGGATTAATTACCCATTTATTAATGTCAGATAGGCAATTTATACATTCTAAGTAGAAATGTGGTTCAGAACTTTGTTTAGACACCTGTTATGAGAGGATTATTGGGCCGGGTTGAGATTGTCCCGGACTATTCTGTTAAGGAATAGAAAATAAGCAGTTTGCCTGCGTTGAAAAACAAATCATCTCCATCTAGAAAATAATCGATGTTTTTATTTATCTTATTTACAAATTGCAGGACCAAACGATTCCCGGCTCTGTATTCTATCTGCCCCATCTGTTCTCAATCTCCGATTCTGCCTGAGTCCTTCACCAGCCCCTTGTTTTCTCAACACAACCTGTGGCTCGATAACGGTGCTGCCGACTGTGGTTTCCCGATGAGGGTGTATATCATCCCGTTGCAGTGGGACGGACACCCGCCCGGGATGTGGAGACGCTGATTAAAACTGGGAGCACATGCGCGCTGAATAATCCACATCCCGTCACGAGCACTCACAGTATCAGGGACAGAATTCCAGACGACTGGGATGGCGGAGTTCTGGGAATTGCTGAGAGGGGAGAGTGGAGGACGGAGGGGGTTTAGATCAGGTATTGTCCTGGGTAGTGTGTGATGTGGCTGTGCGGGTTTTGAGCTGGGGTGTTGCAGTTGAACTAAACGATATCTGAACGGTGAGTGTGTGAAGGAATGGGGAACAGGGAATTCACTCAGTGTCTGTACCAGACAGAATGTGATGGGACAATTTCGAGGGTGCATCTCGCGTCTGATGCCGGGGATCTGCCATGGGGCAGCGTGGAGGGAGCTGCACTCTGTGTCTGCACCGGAAAGTGTGTGATGGGACGGTGTGCAGGGATCTTCATACTGTGTCTGTTCCCGGGTGTGTGTATTTGCACGGTGTGGAGGGGGACGCACGCTTTGTCTGACCCCAGCAGTGTGTGATGGGACAGTGTGGAAGGAGATTCAGTCTCTCTCTGACTCCGGAAATACGCTATACGACTGCGAGTGGGTGCTTCACTCTTTTTCCGAAAATTCGGGACGGCGCGGAGTGAACGTCACTGCTTGTCTGACCCGGAACTTGAGTGATGTAATATTGGTGAGGGAGCTTCATTCAGAGTGTGACTCCGAGTGGGTATTTTAGTATCGTATGGAGGAGTCTCACTCAGGGTCTGACTGACGGCGTCAGAGACTCATATATATTTTCCCCTTGGACTGCCTCCAATCAGAGTTCGGGAGCAGGAAATGTATGCATTATAAACCAGTGCCTCGCGTTTGTTTGAACAACAACCAATCAGCAAGTCTGGTTTATTAGCAAGATAAAATAAAGATAGAAACATAGGAACATGTAAGACCTACAGCACAATGTTTGGCCCACAATGTTGTGCCGAACACGTCCCTACCTTTTAAAATATTACTAGGCTTACCAATAGCCTTATATTTTTCTAAGCGCCATATACCTATCCAAAAGTCCCTTAAAAGACCCTATCGTATCCGCCTCCACCACCGTTGCCGGCAGTCCATTCCACTCACTCACCACTCTCTGAGTGAAACACTTACCCCTGACATCTCCTCTGTACCTACTCGCCAGCACTTTAAACCTGTGTCTTCCAGTGGCAACCATTTCAGCCTCGGGAAAAAAGCCTGTGACTATCCACACGATCAATGCCTCTCATTATCTTGTCGTTATGCGATGACTCTCTATCGGATCATATTGGGAGGAAACCAGACCGAATGTTCAGTTCGCTGGAAACTGGGTGACGGACCGGAAATTCAATGGGGTTAAACATCCAGTCCAAGTACAGCGTCCTCTTGTGGCCATGCGGCTCAATAACAGGCACACCAGATTGTATGCCTCTGGGCGGGTTAGACGGGTTCAAATGACCAAGTCGAGGTATGCCTCACAAGTCAGGAAGACACATGAACATCCATGAATACAGCCAAACGTGACAGCGTTACTCCAGATACATTGTGCAATACCCGATATCAACATTTAAACACGGCAGAAGGCACAGAAATATGTATAAAACAGAAAAACACCAACGCAGTTTGAGGGGAACAGAGCCTGTCTTCAGCGAAGCGAACAGTGGGGGGCAGCACAGACTCCTGCCCGGAGGTCACGCCACTCCGCCCCGCCGTGCTCAGCTCCTTCACTTCCTCTGCCAGCTAAAGGCTCTCACAGTTTACACATCACCTTGAGTTCAAATAATATCACAGCGGGAGTTTTTGCCATAAAACATTGGTGGGGTGGGCATTAAACTAGAGATACAGGTCGATGAAAACTGTAATGCCATCACAGATAGAAGAAAGCTTGTTGGAACAGATGTAGTTAAGGACTCAGACGAAGACAGGAAGCAAAATGTTGCGCCTGTTGGGACTCACGTTCTGAGCTGCCTACGTTTCAATGCAGTAAGTGTTGTTCGAAAGGCAGATGAGCTCAGGGCGGGGATCAAAGTCTGGAAGTATGGCATTTTAGCCGGTAGTGAGACTTAGTTGCATGAGAGGCAGGACCGTTAGCTTAATATTCTGGGATTCGGCTGTTTTAGTCGTGTTAATGGGCAAACAATGCAAACATGAGGGGCGGCTTTGCGTCAGGGAAAATGTCACGGCGGTGTTCAGTGAGGACAGACTGGGGAACACGACTAGGTAAGAATTTTTTGACGGAACTGAGGAATAAGAAAGGTATGAACTCGATCATGGGGCCATATTATCAATTACCAAATAGTCCCGGGGATTCAGAGGAACAAATCTGTAGAGAAACATAAGTTTGTGATATTTTAGGAGGTATTAACTGTGAGCCCCATTCCGTGAAAGGACCAGTGGGGTAGTTTCTCAAATGGTTTCAAGAAAGTTTCCTTAATCAGTAGGTAGATATTTCCAACCACAGTGTGCAATACTGGATCTCCTCCTGCGGAATGGAACAAGGCAGGGGACAAAGTTTGTACAGGCGACCACTTTGCATGTCGTGGCAGTCCGAGTTTTAAAGGGATGTTATTGCCATTTAGATTCAAGGTAATTATGGAAAGGGGTATTTTATGACCTGGGGTTTAGTTCTGAATTGAATGAAGGCTGACTGTTTTGGCGGCAGTAGTGATCTGGCAAATGTGGATTCGGCAAGTCTGTTTTCTGGCAAAGATGTAGCTGCGAGGTTGGTTTCATGAGAATACTGGGAGGTGTCGGATCACAACCAACAGCGCTGGAAATGGATTTCCTACGGTTGAGCACTGAGTGCTCAGCACGAGCGCTTGAATTACAAACTTTCCAGGAAGGATTGTGAGAGGCAGAAACTGTCAGTCCGAGTGTTAAAGTGAAAGTGACAGGGAAGCACACTCCAAATGAGGCCTCAGCAGAGCCTTAAAATTAAATCCTTGCCCGGGAGAGGAATGTGAACCTTTTATGAGCTTCCTCACCACCGAGTCCTTGAACAGTCCAGCCTGGTGGTGGCAAAGGTTTCCAGTGGCCCAGCAGGTAGACATTCGGAACCCGGGGACCGGCGAGCGTTCAGTCATCTGCGTGATGATTCTCACATCGGCCTTCGGGTCAGAGGTCACAGAAGAGAAGGGGCGAGCAGAGCCGAACTGGTGCCCCTCTCGAACGTTTTTTTTCAAATGCGAGGTGAATTCTCAACTCGAGTACCAACTCAACTACAACCTTCTTCGTCTCCGTCATCTCATCCCTCTCCGGCATCCGAAAAGTTTTATGTTCCTCCGTCCATCCGCTAAAACCTTCCCCGACTCCGTGACTCCCCCCTACTGAGCACCACTACTTCTTTCACTTGTTCCTACTTATCCTACTATTCCTCCCCTCCGTTTCTGTCAGTCTCTCCCTGTCCCTCACTCTCGGTTGGTCCCACCAGGACTGATCCACTGAAATGCTGACACCCGCCAACACAGGAACCTAAAATAGACCATGAGATATCGCAGCAGAATTAGGCCTTCGAGTCTGCTGCACCATTTCATCATGTCTGATCCAGGTCCCCCTCAGCCCCAATCTCCTGCATTTCCACCGTATTCCTTCATGGTCTGAGTAATCAACAATCTGTTCACCTCTGACTTCAATATATCTAAAGTCAGACTCCACAACCCTCTCTCTCTCGGAGGCTGGGTGGAACTCCAACTGGAGATCAGGGGCTGAGGCTGGTTGGTGATAAAGTTTAATGAGAACACAAAGGGAAAATTCTTCACTCAGATGTGGGTGTTGGACCGAGCTGCCAACACGTGGTGCATGCAAATTTGATGTCAACTGTTAAGAGAAGTTTGAATAGGTGCGTGGATCGTAGGACTATGGCGGGGTATGCTCCCAGTGCAGGTCGATAGGAGTGGTCAGTTTAAAGAATTTCGCACAGACTAGATGGACCGAATGACGTCTTTCTGTGCTATACTTTTCTATGGCGATAAGAATCTACGAGTACTGTGCTCAGTTCTGGTTTCCTCACTTACAGGAAGGAAGTGGAAGCCATAGAAAGGGTGCAAGGGACTTTCCTCCTTGGAGAGACAGAGGATGAGTGGTACCCTTGTAGAGGTGCATAAGATGATGAGAGGCATTGATTGTGTGGATAGTCAGAGGTGTTTTCTCAGGGCTGAAATAGTTGCCACAACAGGACACAGATTTACGTTGCTGTGGAGTAGGTGCAGAGGAGATGTCAGGGGTATGTTTTTACTCAGAGAGTGGTGAGTGGCAACGGTGGTGGAGGTGGATACGATAGGGTCTTTTAAGTGACTTTTGGATAAGTACATGAAGCTTAGTAAAATAGAGGACTATGGGCAAGCCTAGTAATTTCTAAGTTAGGAACATGTTCGGCACAAATTTGTGTGCCAAAGGGCTTGTATTATGCTTTGTTTCTATTAACTTACTTTAGATTAAAATTTTGGCTTTGACCATGTTTTTCGGTAGCTTTCGTTTCTCAACAAGGAGTCACTGGTCTAGTTACAATGCTTTATGAGATTATGACATAAGAAGAAAGAGTGAGGAGGTCCTGAAGAATGAATATAGAGAGCCTGGTAGGAAGTCAAAAAGCAGGGCCTCAAGGGTGGTAATCTTAGGATTCCTACCTGTGCCACGTGCCTGTGAGGGTAAGAATAGGATGCTCTGCAGGATGAACACGTGGCTGTGGAACTGGTGTAGGGGGCAGGGTTTCACATTGCAGGGTCATTGGGACCTATACAAGAGAGACAGGTTACACCTAAACTACAGGGGGACCAATATCCTTGCAGGGAGGTTATTTTAGTGTTATGGGGAGAGGGGATTAAACTAGATTTGCAATGAGATGGGAACCAGAATGCCAGATTAGATAGTAGAGCGGCGGTAATCTTCTGAGGTGTGTTATTACAATGCGAGGAGTATTGTGGGGAAGGCTGACGAGCTGAGGGTGGGAACTGACGTGGAACTATGACATTGTAGCCAATTGTGAAACTTGGCTACAGGAGGGGCAGGACTGGCAGTTTAAGGTTCCAGAGTTCTGATCTTTCAGATGTGATAGCGGCAGAGGGATGAAGGGTGGGGAGTGGTGGCATTGCTAGTCAGGGAAATGTTACAGTAGTGCTCAGGCAGGACGGATTGGAGGGCTTGAATACTGAGGTCATATGGGTCCAGCTGAGAAACAGGAAATGCATGACCACGGGGTTGTTTTATAGTCCACCCAATAGTCAGTGAGACTTGGAGGAGCAAACGGTGGAGAGATAGCAGACCACTGCAGGAAACGTAAAGTTGTGACATTCGGGGATTTTAATTTTCCAAGTATTGATTGGGACCCCATACTGTTGAAGGTCTAGACAAGTTTTGATTTGTAACATGTGTTCAGGAAAGTTTTCTAAATCAATATATAGAGGTACTGATTAGAGAGGATGCAATATTATATCTCCTGTTAGAAATGAATTAGGACAGGTGACGGAAGTGTATGTAAGGGAAACTTTGGTTCCAGTGATCATAACACCATTAGCTTTAACTTGATCATGGATAAAGATAGATCTGGTCCTCAGGTTAAGGTTCTAAACTGGAAAAAAGCCAAATTTGAAGAAATGAGAAAGGATCTACAAAGTGTGGATTGGGACAGGTTGTTCTCTGGCAAGGGTGTGATTGGTAAAAGGGAGGCTTTCAATGGAGAAATTTTGAGAGTGCAGAGTTTGTATGTTCCTGTCAGGATTAAAGACAAAGTGAATAAGAATACAGAATCTTGGTTCTCTAGGGTTATTGGAACTCTAATAAAGAAGAAGAGAGAGATGTATGACATGTATAGGAAACGGGGCAAATAAGTTACTTGAGGAGCATAAAAAGTACAAAAAATACTTAAAGAAATCAGGACGGAAAAAAAGAAGACATGAGGTAGCTTTGGAAGTCAAGGTGAAGGATAATCCAAAGAGCTTCGACAGGTATGTTAAGAGCAAGAGGATAGTAAGGGATAAAATTGGTCCTCTTGAAGATCAGTGTAGTCAGCTATGAATGGAACCAAAAGAAATGCGGGAGATCTTAAATGGGTATTTTTGTGTCTGTATTTACTAAGGAAACTGGCATGGAATCAATGGAAATAAGGCAAACAAGTAGTGAAGCCACAAAGCCTATACAGATTGAAGAGGAGGAGGTGCTTGCTATCTTGAGGCAAATCAGAGTAGATAAATCCCCAGAACCTGACAGGGTATTCCCTTGGACCTTGAAGGAGACTGGTGTTTGAAATTGCACGTGCCCTGGCAGATATATTTTAAATGTCATTATCTACAGTGAGGTGCCGAAGGATTGGAGGATAGCTCATGTTGTTCTGTTGTTTGAAAAAGGGTCTAAAAGTAATCTGGGAAATTATAGGCCAGTAAGATTGACGTCATTAGTTGGTAAATTATTGGAAGGAGTACTAAGAGATATGATCTACAAGTATTGAGATAGACAGAGACTTATTAGGGAGAGTCAACATGGCTTTGTGTGTGGCAGGTCATGCTTAACAAATCTATTAGAGTTTTTCAAGGAGGTTACAAGGAAAGTGGATGAAGGGAAGGCAGTGGATGTTGTCTACATGGACTTCATTAAGGTCTTTGACAAGGTCCACATAGGAGGTTAGTCAGGAAGATTCAGTCACTAGGTATACATGGTGAGATAATAAATTGGATTAGACATTGGCTCATTGGAGAAGCCAGAGAGTGGTAGTGGAGGATTGGTACTCTGAGTGGAGGCCTGTGACTAGTGGTGTGCCACAGGGATCAGTACTGGGTCCATTGTTATTTGTCATCTATACCAATGATCTGGATGATAATGTGGTATATTGGATCAACACATTAGCTGATGATACAAAGGTTGGAGATGCAGTGGACTGAGGAAGGTTTTCAAAGCTTGCAGAGGGCTCTGGTCCAGCTGGAAAAATGGTCTGAAAAATGGCAGATGAAGTTTAACACAGACTGGTGTGAGGTACTGCACTTGGGAAGGAAAATCTAAGGTAGAACATACAAGGTAAATGGTAGGGAACTGCGGAGTTCATTTGAAAAGAAGGATCTCGGAATACGGATCCAAATTTCCCTAAAGGTGGCGTCACAGGTAGATAGGGTTGTAAAGTGATCTTTTGGTACATTGGCCTTTATAAATCAGCCTGTTGAGTCTGAGAGTTGGAATGTTATGGTGAGGTTGTATAAGGCATTGGAGAGGCCGAATTTGAAGTATTGTGTGCAGTTTTGGTCACCGAAATACAGGAAGATATTAATAAGTTTGAAAGAGTGCAGAGAACGTTTAGAAGGATATTGCTGGTACTTTATTCCCTGCAGCATAGAAGAATGAGGGGAGATTTGACAGAGGTATATACAATTATGATTGGTATAGATAGAGTGAATGCAAGCAGGCGTTTTCTACTGAGGTTAGGGGACATGGCTTAAGGGTGAAGGGGGAAAGTTGAAAGGGAACATTGGGGGGGGGGGGCTTCTTCACACCGAGAGTGGTGGGAGTGTGGAATGAGCTGCCAGATGAATTAGTAAATGCGGGCTCACTTTTAACATTTAAGAAAAACCTGGACAGGTACATGGATGAGAGGTGTATGGAGGGATATGGCACAGTTGCAGGGCAGTGGGACCCTGCAGAAAAATGGTTCATTACAGCACAAAAATGGTTTTTGTGCTGTAATGTTCTATGGTTCTATGGAATTTTTTTTTACACTAAACTATAAAGATTATCCACACAAAAATATACAAAACACAAATATTAGGTATTTATAAGACCGAAGAGTCAAATTAAAATGTGAATATTACTGTCTATAACACTGGGTGGGTTCACCGTTCCCGGAAATTCCCCGCAGTACCCACTCTGTGACAATGCTCGCAATTTCTCAGCGGTTCCACTGATTGACAGCTCACTCTGCCCCACCTCCTGGGTTGCTGATACAGATTGCCGTTCTGTGACGAGCTGACATCACAGCGGTCCCACCTTCACCGACGTCGTTTCCAGGGGAACGGTCCGGGGTTGTGGTAAAGTGGAGTCGGTTTCTACTTTGGGTTTCGGCTCCACTATGGGAATCGGCCTCTCCTCTTCCTGCCCATGGAGGAGTGAGTGTCTGTCAGCGCCTCACCGCACCGGCTCTCTGCCTCAGGTTTAAACCATATTTGCACAGTTGCATGGATAGGAAAGGTTGAGAGGGACGCGGGCGTAATGTACACGGATGAGACGTGTTCAGGTCGACAACTTGCTTGGCGTGGATGAGTTTTACCGAAGGGGCGGTTTCAGTTCTGTATAAATCACTGGGCAGGATGTACACAGAGAATGACATGTTCCTGGGAAGGTTTAATGAACAGAGACTTTGCGGGTTTCTGCCCCCACACCTCCTCTGGCAGCTGATTTATGACAGCAGCTATTTCCTGTGTGAAGGGTCTACCCTTCAGATCCCCTTGAAATCTGTCTTTAAACAGTTTTGTACAATCCTATTGAGAGGCAATTCTGCCAAGCGTTGTGGCCATGCTTATGTTGCCAGTGTAATGTGTGGTGACGGTTGTAGACTGTCCCCGGCACATCCTTTGGCTTATAGGCTGTTAATGCAAATGATACATTTCTCTGTATGTGTTGTGTATTCAATATTGCATGCCATCTTGGACAATGACACCCATCCACTCCATAACGTACTGGTTATGAACAGGAGTACATTCAGCCACCGAGATGTAACACTGAGCGTCATAGGAAGTCATTGCTACTTGTGGCCATGAAACTTTACAACTCCTTCCTCGGAGTGTCAGAGACCGTGTGCCAATAGGCTGGTCCTAGACTTATTTCCACTTGGCATGATTAAATTATTATTTAATTATTTATAGATTTATATTGTTATATTTCTTCAATATTCTTGGTTGCTGCGGCTGTACCGAAATCCAATTTCCCTCGGGAACAATGAAGTATGTCTGCCTGTCTTATTGCTCTAAATTCTCTGCACAGGACCAGATCCCTCCTCCCGCCTATGTTGCTATTAGCAACATGCACCGTCCACCACGATGTCCGGCTGATCACCTTTCCCTGTGAAATGTCCTGCAGCTGCTCCGAGACCAGTGGACCGTAAGACACCGTCCACCACAATGTCCGGCTGCTCAACATTCCCTTTGAAATGTCCTGCAGCTGCTCCGAGACCAGTGGACCGTAAGACACCGTCCACCACGATGTCCGGCTGTTCAACTTTCCCTTTGAAATGTCCTGCAGCTGCTCCGAGACCAGTGGACCGTATGACACCGTCCAGCCGGACGTCCGGCTGCTCAACTTTCCCTTTGAAATGTCCTGCAGCTGCTCTGAGACCAGTGGACCGTAAGACACCGTCCAGCCGGACGTCCGGCTGCTCAACTTTCCCTTTGAAATCTCCTGCAGCTGCTACGAGACCAGTGGACCGTAAGACACAGGGGCAGAATTCATCCATTTGGCCCATCCTGTCAGCTGCCCCATTCTGCCAGGGACAGGAGACCCTGATAGAGCTCTCAACCCTCTCGAACACTCTTATACCTCCAACACCCCCCGCCCAAACAATCGAGAACATCCACATTCCATGTACCCAATAAATTGGCCACATCTCACTGTGGGGATGACTTCAGAGTCAGGACCAGAATAAGGTTTATTAACACCGGCAGGTGTCAGGAAATTTGTTAATTTAGCAGCAGCAGTTTAATGCAGGACATGATAATATAGAAATAATAAATAAATTACTATGTGTGTTATGGATATGTATATTAAGTAAATTAATAAACAGCAAAAACTGAAATAATATATGAATAATATATATTGAATACATCTACAACAGTTTCTGGGTGTTTTAAAATGATAACCCAAATATCTTCAAACTCCTGATGAAATATATCTGCTGTCTTGCCTTCTTTATTCTGTAGCTGCATCAATCGATCCTCAGAGATGTTGACACCCAGGAACTTGTAATTGTTCACTGTCCACTTCTGATACCTCTATGAGGATTGGTTCGTGTTCCCTTGTCTCAATCAGCTGTTTTGTCTGAAGCACAAGGTTGTTGCTGCGACACCACTCAACTAGCTGGTATGTCCCAGTCCTGTATGTCCAATCATCTCCATCTGAGATTCTACTGACAAAGGTTGTATGCAGCATATTTATAGATTGCATTTGAGCATTATTTAGTCATGTGTATGGAGGGAGTAGAGCAGTTGGCCAAACACACATCCTTGAGGTGCACCAGGGCCAGTGTTGTTCATCAGTAAAGAGGAGATATTTGAATTGACTTTATTTCTTGCATCTTTCACGTACGTGAGGAGTAGAAATCCACGTTATGTCTCCATCTAAATATGCAATGTGCAATCATAGTAATTTATAATCATTGATAATAAATAGAACAGCCAATGTACATAGAGGTTCCCTCAAATCAGCGTGTGTTAATCAGTCTGATAGCCTGGTGGAAGGAGCTGTCCAGCAGCCTGTTGCTCCTGTCTTTTATGCAGCAGTACCGTTTCCCGGATGGTTGCCGCTGGAATAGATTGTGCTTGAAGTGACTCGGGTCCACAATGATCCCTCGGGCCCTTTTCTCACACCGGGCTTTGTAAATGTCCTGAATCATGGGAAGTTCACAACTACAAATGCGCTGGTCTGTCCTGCGATTAACGGAGGTACAATTCCCATACCAGGCAGTGATGCAGCCTGTCGGGATGCTCCCAATTGAGCCCTTGTAGAAAGTTCTTAGGATTTGGGGGCCCATAGCAAACGTCCTCAGTGATCTGAAGTGAAAGAGACGCTGTTATGCCTTTTTCAACACTCAACAAGTACGCACAGACCACGTGAGATCTTCGGGTATGTTGATGCCGAGGAACCTAAAGCTGATTACCCTCTCAACCCCAGATCCATTGATGTCAATAGGGGTTAGCCCGTTTTATCACCAATCTACACAGACTGTCGTCTCCCAGTTAGGAAGTTGAGGATCCAATCGCAGAGAGAACAGGTTCCGTAGCTAATTGATCAGGACTGTGGGAATGATGGTGTTAATCGCTGAGCTATGGTCAATGAACAACATGCTGACATAGGCAGCACAGATTAGGAAATTACTCCATATCTTTGTTCTAACGGTATGTGCCCGGTGGTCCTAGACTGCCCCACTATCGGAACTACCCTCCCCGCTTCATTCTAGGCTTTTCAATATTTGATCAGTTTCAGTGAGATTCCGTCATTCTTCTAAAGTCCAGAGAGTACAGGCCAAGAGCCATCAACCAATCCTTGTTCATTAACCCTTTTATTGTCAGGATCATTTTTGTGAACCTCCTCTAGACCCTCTCCTATGTGAGCATGTAGTTTTTTAGGTAAGGTGCCAAAAACTGTTCACAATACTCCAAGTGTGATCGGACCATTGCCTGATGAAGTCTGAGCTGATTTTATCATTAAATATATTTTCCAGTAATATCCCTCCCACTAATGTAAGAGTCACCCGGGTATATCCCTATCGCATTCTTAAAAAGAGGAAGCATTTTTGTCATTTTCCACTCTTCTGCATCCTGGCCTGTAATTAAAAAAGCATCAGGTTTAAGTTTCGTTAAATTTTTGTCCTTATTTTATCCCTCAAGCATTAGGTTTTCGAATGAATGTTCAAAGTAAATTTATTATCAAAGTACGTATACATTCTACAACTTTGAGGTTTGTTTCAAGCAGGCTGCCATAAAACAAAGAAAGCCAAAAGAACCCACCAATAAAATAAGAAGACCATCAAACACCCAATGTGCAGAAAGAAAGACAAATCCTGCAAACAATAAACACAAGCAAGTTCTGTAGCGTTTTGAACTGAAATGCTCAAAGAGAGTAAGTGCACGGATGCTTAGTTCAGTGCAGATTGGAGAAGTCAGCTGAACCAGTTGTCCTATTTTGCCATTTGAGTTATTATTAGTTTCTCGAGTACATTTATCCTGTACCTCCCTCATTGTTTCCACCTTTGCGGCTCTGCTGCCATCTCTGCCAGCATCTCATTCCAATTTACTTTAGCCAACTGCTCTCTCATACCACTGTTACTACCTTTACTCCACTGAAGCACTGCTATGTCAGACTGTACTCTCTCCCTGTCCAATTTCAAGTTGAACTCAATGATACTGTGATCACTGCTTTCTAAGGGCTCTTTTACCTTATGTTCCCGAATTGCCTCTTGTTCATTAAATAACACACAACCCAGTATAGCTTATTCCCTAGTAGGCTCAATGACAAACTGCTCTGAAAAGCCATCTCTCAGGCATTCAAAACCTCACTCTCTTGAGATCTATTTCGTACCTGATTTTCCCAGTTGACCTGGATGTTGAAATCTCCAATAACATTGCCCGTTTGACATGCCTTTTCTCTTTCCTGTTGTAATCTGTGGTCCACATCCAAACAACTGTTGACCGCCTGTTTATAACTGCATCAGCGTCCATTTACACGTATTTTTTTTTAAACTCCACTCACAATGATTCAACATCTCTCCATCCTATGGCACGTCTTCCTACTGATTTGATACCATTCTTTAGCAGCAGAGCCAGGCCATCCCAATTGCCTACCTTCCTGTCCCTCTGATTTGTCTCACTTGGGCATTTAGCTCCCAACTATAAATATTTCTCAGCTGTGATTCCGTGATGATCACATTATACAAGCCAATCCTTAACAGGGCAATAAGATTATCCACCTTATTTTTTATACTCTGTGCATTGATGTATAACACTTCGAATATTGGATTTGCTACCTTTATTGATTTGGCATCCATCTGCTGGCTGCAGTTATGTCCTGTCGTCTGCTCGCTCTTCCTGACAGAGTGACTGCATGCTATCTTTTCTTTCTTTACCAGCTGTCCTATCCTGAGTCCTTTCACACCCGTTCTCATGGCCCTGCCAAATTACTTTATACCTTGCCCAACAGCTCTAACAAACCAACAGTATGCCCAAAAAAAATAAATCCCAGGGTTGCGTATGATGATAGAAATGTATTTTGATAATACATTTACTTTCAGCTTTCAACTTTGTATTAGAGAGCCGGGTGTTGTACTGGTTTGTGTCCTCACTAGCCAATGCAGTGCTCTGGCAGCTCAGTGTGCTTGGAATATGGTGTCAGTGATTTTACAGAAGTGTGTCCTTATCCCACAATTGATCTTATCCAACCAGGAGCCATGATGGTTCACTGGAGAATAGTATAAATTTTTTCAGAATATTACTGGTCACATGATCATTCTGGGATGATCTGGACTATTTGACCATCAAGTTTATAGCAACACCTGCTGCAACGTTTCTACAGTCCCATTCCCCACTCTGTTCCCACAGCTCAGCAGGTTATTTCCACTGAAGGACCTGTCTAATTCCTCTTGGAACACTGGTTGTTCCTTCCACAACCTGGTGAGTCCCATATTTCCCAAGGCAAAGTCAAGAAATTCTCCCTCCCTGGTGGATCATCTACATACTGTTTCAGGAAACCTTGCTGAAAACACTTAACAAATCATGCCTCAATCAAGCCTCAGATGATAAGGGAGTCCCAGTCACTCTGGGGAGTTTATTCACTATAGATACTCTGTTGTTTTTACATCAGTCCAAAACCTGCCAAAATATCTGTTCCTCTCTCTTACTGGTTATCGGGAGCCCTACAGTATAATCCCATCACAGTGATTTCACCTTTCTCATTCCTGAGTTCCACGCACAGTGTCTCACTGGAGGAGCCTCCGGGATGACCTTGAATTTGTGACCTTCTGCCTGATCAGCAGTACAGCTCCCCAAACCTCATTCACCTCCCTCTGGACTGTCGGAACCTGAATCCTGGAATGTTTAGCTCCCAGTCCTGCCCTTCTCTGTAATGGCTGAATCACTGTGCCCTGTGCTAATTCTGACTCTAAGTACGTTTGCATTAACTGTTCCACACCCGGCACTGATACAAACGCACTTCAGACCCTCGGTGCCACTGTGTTCATTAACTTGGCCTAACTATGCAGTGGTGTACTGGGCCAGTGGCATCTGAGAATAAACTGATTAGAAAGGCTGGCTCTGTTATTGGAGTGAAACTAGACACACTGGAGGCCATGGTGGAACAAAGGACCCGACAGAAAATCCTGACAATTCTGGACAATGTTTCTCACCCTCTGCATGCCTCCTTGGCTGAACAGAGGAGCATCTTCAGTATCAGACTAACACCACTGCGCTGCTCCAAGGAGCGCTGCATGAAGTCATTCTGACCCTGGGCTCTGTAATGAGTCAACCTGTAGCCGGGGAAGTGATGACACCCCTCATGTCAGACTGTTTGTGGTAACTTTTTATTCTTTCTCTTACTTCTAATTTTGTTTATCTGCTACTGAGACACTGCAATTTGTTTGTTTGTCTACTCTTCCCATCGCCTCTCCTGAAAAAAACTCAATGATCTATGTAACTAACCTGCACCAGCTTGTTAGCCACACATATAACTGTACCACCTGTTTATTTCTTCCCTCGCTAGCAGGTGACGCTGGAATTACCCCCACCACCCCCCAAGAGATTCTGCTTAACTTTTTCCCGAACTCTCTAAGTCTCTTTGCAGGACTTTGACTCATTTGTTTGAACCGATATGGACGCGTCCTCTGGTTGCTCACCCTGCCCTTCCAGAATGGCCTGTAATTGTTCAGGTACATCCTTGGCTCTGGTACCAGGGAGGTAATGCACCATCCTACAGTCTCTCTCCTTGCCACAGATACGTCTGTCTGTGACCCCGGCTAAAGACTCCCCCGTCACTAAGGCTCACCAAGAACACAGAACAGTACAGCACAGGAACAGGCCCTTCTTCTGTCTGTGAGCCCAGATAAAGACTCCCCCGTCACTGAGGCTCACCGAGAACACAGAACAGTACAGCACAGGAAGAAGCCCTTCTTCCCATGATGTCTCTGCTGAACACGATGCCAAATGAAACTAAATCTCTTCAGCCTGTGTATAATTCATGTGCTTCAATTCTCTGAATATTTATGGCTTATCTAAACCCCGATTAAATGTCATTATCATATCTGCTTCCAACACCACCACCCCCCCCCATGGCAGCCGAAACCTGGCCCTCTCCGCTCTCTGTACAGAAACAGAAATCTTACCTGCCCTGAAATCCAACGTTAAATTCTCACCCTGCCATTTTAAAGCTGTGCCTTCTCGTATTTGATATTTCTAGCCTGGGGAAGTGATTCGGACTGTCTACCTTGTCTGCACCTCTCAAAGTTCTAAAAACTTCAGTCTGGTCTCCCCTCAGCCTCCCTCACTCCAGGGAAAACAGTCCCAGTCGGTCTGATCTTTCCTTGTAACTCCAGGCCCCAGTCCAGGTAACATTCCTGTGAATCGTTTCTGCACCTTTCCAGCTTAGTCACATCCTTACTGTCGTGGTGACCGGAACTGCACAGGGTACTCCTGGTGTGGTTTAATTATTGATTTGTACAACTGTAATGTGACGTCCCAACTCTTCTCAGAGTCTTTGCCGATGAAGTTAAGCATGACGTGCACCTTTTTCCACACCTTGACTACCTGTGCTGGCACTTTCCGGGAACTATGAACCTGTGCCTCAGGTTTATCTTTTCATTAACACTCCTGAGGACTCTGTCATTCACTGGGTATGTCCTGACCTGCTTTCACTTCCCAAAATCCATTATTGTGTGTTTGTTTGACTCTGTAACAACACTTCTCTGTTTCTCTGCCTTAGTGCCCCAGCAATAAATGTGAATGAACGATGCACCTCTGAACCTTGGTCATATATGGTCCTATGACATAACTACCAGAGTGTCCCAGCAACCTGCTTTGGACCTTCACTGCACCCATCTCTATTTTGTTTTGCAGGCAACACCTCGACCCCTCTCTATTTCTCTCATTGACAATTTATCTCCACATAAATAGTAGTGACTTTTGATTCCTCGTACCACGTCATCACACTTCACACATTAAACTCCATTTACCAAGTATTCTGCTCACTAGCTTCCCCATATCCTGTTGGAGAGACTAAATGTCCAATCAGAACATGCCCATACCACATTCCCTGTCGTTGACAATCATGGATTCCTCACCCTCTGCCACTCCTCCAGGTCATTAATATCAATATTAAATAATGGAGGGTCCAAAGCAGGTTGCTGGGAAACTCCAGTAGTTATGTCATCCCAACCTGAAACAGACCTGTTATTCTGTCTCAGTATCATAACCAGTCTTCAGTCAATATTAACTCACTTCCATCCCAGGACTGAGATCTGGTCTTGTGCACCAGCTTTCATGTGGCTCCTTGGCAAATGGCTCCTGACAATCCAAAATCTCTACTTCTCCAACTTCCCCTGTAAAGTCTCTAATCTCTGGTATGTTTGTCAAACATGACTTAACATTCAGTAACTCAGGTTACAGAGACAAAAACCAGGTTCCAGATGGACAGGGCGGTGAAGAGGCTTTTGGAACACTAACCTTCAGTCAGGGCACCGAAAATAGAAGCTGGGATGAAATGGTGCAGTTGTACAACATGTTGGTTTAGCCGCATTTCATAAATAGTGTTTAGCTTTTGTAACTGTGCTATATGACTGCCACCACTGAGCTGGAAAGAGTGCAGAGGTGATTTACGGGGATGTTACTGGATCTCGAAAGACTGATTTGTGGAAAGTATTTTGGACAATTTTCCCGGGAATGTTGGAGAATGAGTGGCGATATTGCAGAGGTGCATAAAATTATAAGGGGCCTGGGTTGGGTCAAATAACAAACTTTTTGCCAGGGTAGGGGAATCAGGAACTGGAGGGCATTGGTTTGAGATGAGATTGAATAGGAACCTGAAGGGCAACTTTTCCACACACACAGGCTGATCAGTAAATGGAATGAGCTGTCAAGGGGAGTGTTTGAGTCATATACATTAAAAAAGTAATTGGACAGGTAGATGGAAAGGAAAAGTTTTCAAGGATATGGGCTAAATGCAAGGAAATGGGACAAGGTGGAGGATAGCCTTGTTCATAATGTGGTGGTGAGGGGGTTACTGACCACAAGCTCAGATGGGAACTTTGGTCAGTGTGGACCATTTGGGCTGAGGGGTTCCTGTAAGAATCTAACTGTAAGCCCTGTTGACTTAGTTCAGTGCATTAGACTTTTCCAAATGACTTGTTATTTCTTCACAGATTATAGACTCCAGTAGCTGAAGTGAAGCTAACTGGACGACAGTCACTTGCTTTTTATCTTCCACCCTTATTCAACAATGGTTTTCAACTCCACTGGGACCTTCTGTAACACAGTGAGTTTTGACAGACTTCAGTGTCTCTACTTTCTCTCCAGCCTTCAGTGCCGGTCCTTGGGACCTGGTAATGTTTGTTTTTTGTCCTGTTAGCTTCTCCCTCGTGATGGCGGTTATTACACATTATTGCACAATGTTGAAATGTCACCATCAGATATCTGTGTCCCCACTGTGAACACTAATTCCCTGTCGGTCCTATGTTCAATGCAAGCTGGTAATCATGCGACTACTCGGGTGCCTGACTCCATCGGTCTCTGCTGTTGCTGTGAATTCATCAGCTGCATGGAGAGCAGGAGCCACTGCATGGGCAACAGCTTGCTTTACGTATAGTACTACCCTGGCTTGTATATTGACTTTCACAGTGAGGGTACAATATCAATGGTCGACCCTGACCAGCAGTGCGCCATTACCAACAGGTCTGTCTGTAGCCTTCTCTCTTCCCACGATGAGGCCAAATAGAGGCTAGCCAAACAACACCTCATATTATGACTGTGTAGCCTCCAATCCTGATGACATGAACATTGATTTCTCCAATTCCGGATATCACTGCACTCTGTTTCCCTCATTCTGTTGCCATTTAACCCCTTCACTTCTCCTCACACAGCCTCATGACCCGCCCATCATCTCTCTCAGGTTCTTCAGCTCCTTCATGTCATCACGTGGTCCAACATTCTGACCTATTAGATTACTTTCTCTTCCTCTCTTTGTCTTTTCTGTCTGTCACCCAGCTCCTCACATCATCATACCTCCACAAACCACACACCCCACTCACTTGTCCTCCTCCCCCTCCCCCACCACCTTATTCTGGCTATTGTCCCTTTCTGTCTCATCCCGATGAAGGTTCGCAGCCCGAAATGTCGACTGTTTGCTGAGTTCCTCCAGCATTTTATGAGTGTTTGCTTCAGTCTGTGTATTGATTAAACTAATCCAACAGGTACAGTGGAAGAGGAATTAGTGGAGTTGTCAGAGACAGTTTCTTACAGCAGTATCTTACCCAGGAACAGGACATTTCAGATGTAATCTGTGTAATGAGGTGGGATTACAGAGAGTCCTGGTGGTGAAGGGTCTGTGAAGATGTGATCACAATGAGGGAGAACTCCAGAGCCAGATTGAGGGTCCAGGTTTGAGGTCAGGGTTTTCCTTCCACTAGATAAGCTGCCAAGCATGGTTGAAGAGCCCATCTGCCCATAGCAGTTGGTTATATGATGCTCCTAAACAGATTTGCACCTTCCCCCAACACTAGAAACAGTTCCGTCGGGCTTAGTAGCTAAGCCAAATGTTAATGTCAGCAGCTGGCTTTAGCTGACGGAGGCAATTTGAGGCGCACACCGTTGGGAGCATTTAATGGGAAGTGGGAGCTTGCCCCATAACCAACCCATCACAGATTAAGACAGCTGTAAGACACCGATATGCTGGTATGTGAATGGGAAACTCAGTTGGAATGGGTTGCCACCGGCAGATCGTGGTTGTTGCAGCACTCAGAGCAAAGTTACTCGATGCAGCAGTACTCCAATCTGCTTCTGTTTATATCTCTCCTGAACATCACAGCTCCATTCTCATCTCTCTTGGATATTTCACTTTTTGTGTTTTATCCCATCGGGAGGAGCTCCTGGGGATCTTGAGACCATTCCTCCCCGTGTCTTCTTTCCCTCCCCTTTCTCATCACTGTCCCTACATGTAAAGTGCATATGAAAGGTATTCATGCCCCTTGGAAGTTTTCATGTTTTATTGTTTTACAATATTGAGTCACAGCAGATTAAATTTGGCTTTTTCTTACTGATCAACAGAATAAGTCTCTTGTGTCAAAGTGAAAACAGATCTCTACAAAGTGCTCTAAATTAATTACAGATATAAAACACAAAATAATTGTCTGTATATGTATTCACCCCCATTAATGTCACACACCAAATCATCTCTGGTGCAGCCAGTTGGTTTTAGGAGTTACATTATCAGTTAAATGGAGATCACCATGTGCAGTCAAGGTGTTTCAATTGATTGCAATAAAATTACACTACTGTTGGTAGTCAGTATCCCCGCAAAAACTAGACCATGAAGACAAAAGAACACTCCTAGTAGCTCTGCATAAAAGCTTATTCAAAAGTGCGTCAGGAGATTGATACAAGAATATTTTCAATTCACTCAATACCCTTGGTCCAGTTCAGTCATAGAAACAAAAAATCCTACAGCACAGTACAGGCATTTCAGCCCACAATGTTGTGCCAAACCTGCCCCTACCTCAGAAATTACCAGGCTTAACTATAGCCCTCTATTTTGCTAAGCTCCATGTACCTATCTAAAAGCCTCTTAAAAGACCCTATCGTATCCGCCTCCACCGCCATTGCCGGCAGCCCATTCCACGCACTCACCACTCTCTGAGTAAAAAAAAACTTAACCCTGGCATTTCCTCTGTACCTACTCCCCAGCACCTTAAACCTGTGTCCTCTTGGGGCAGCCATTTCAGCCCTGGGAAAAAGTCTCTGACTATCCACATGATCAATGCCTCTCATCATCTTGTACAACTATATCAGGTCAGCTCTCATCCTCCTTCGCTCCAAGGAGAAAAGACCATGTTGATTCAACCTATTCTCATAAGGCAAGCTCCCCATTCCAGGCAACATCCTAGTAAATCTCCTCTGCACCCTTTCAATGGCTTCCACATTTTTCCTGTAGAGAGGCAACCAGAACTGAGCACAGTACTCCAAGTGGGGTCTGACCATGGTCACGTATAGCTGCAACATTACCTCTCAGCTCCTAAATTCATTCCCACGATTGATGAAGGCCAATACACCATACGCCTTCTTAACCGCGGAGTCAACCTGGGCATCTGCTTTGAGCATCCTATGGACTCAGACCCCAAGGTCCCTCTAATCCTTCACTCTGCCAGAAGTTGACCTACCTGGACGTGGTCCATTCCCTGTACGTTTGTATGCCTGTCTTAATACAGGACTCCCTTACTCTTATACTCCACACCCTGACCAGTGGGGACCAGCATTCCGTATACCTTAACCCGTTGTTTTGCCACGTTCTGAGAACTATGTGCCTGGATCCCAAGATCCCCAAGATCACTCGTTTCATCAATGCTGTGAAGGGGTCAATCATTAACATTATACTTCCTTCTTCCATTTGATCTCCCAAAGTGCAATAACACATTCTCTCCCAGATTAAGTTCATTCTGCAATTACTCTGCATATGTTTGTGATCTAAGTCCCACTGTGTGCATTGATCAATAGTTACACTGTCCACAATTCCACCAATCTTGCTGTCACATGTAAACTTGTAAACCTCCCATCAACATTTTCATCCAAACATTGATATATATCAGAAACAACTTAATTCCCAGCATCAGGCCTCGTGGATCACCTCTGCACACGGACTTCCAGCCCTACATAGACTTCTATGAGGAATCCATTTCTGAATTGAAATTAAAATCTATATTGAATCCCACTAAGGTCTACAGAGATCATGGTCACAGTCTTGCCTTCATCAAGCACCAAGGTGTTGGGACTGATTCTTTTTACGTTATCTGTCAATGATTTCTTTGCCCATTCTCTTCATCTGCTAGTCCTTCCCTATTTCCTGAAAAATACCTGCGCCTCCACCTGTCTCTTACAACCGTATAACAATTACAGCCCGGAAACAGGCCACCTCGGCCATTTTAGTCTATGCCGAACACTTACTCCCACCTGATCCCAGCGACCTGCACTCAGCCCATAACCCTCCATTCCCTTCCTGTCTGTATGCCTATCCAAATTGACGATGGATTTGATGGATTTGTTGCAAAACTTGCAGATGATATGAAGAGACAAGTGGAGGTGCAGGTATTTCTGAGGAAATAGAGAAGGACAGATGGATGAAGAGAATGGGCAAAGAAGTGGCAGATGGAATACAGAACTGGGAAGTGTATGGTCATGCACTTCAGTTAAAGAGATATTAGGGTTGACTATTTTCTAAATGGAGAGAAGATACAAAAATGAGTTGCAGAGGGATTTTGGAGTCATTGTGCTGGTTCTCTAAAGGTTAATTTGCAGGTTGAGTCTGTGGTGAGGAAGGCAAATATGATGTTAGCATTCATTTCAAGAGGATTAGAATATAAAAGCAAGGATGTAATGATGAGACTTTATGAAGTACTGGTGAGGTCTCACCTGGAGTATTGGGAGCAGTTTTGGGCCCTTTATCTTAGGAAGGATGAGATGGAACTGGATGGGTTTCAAAAAAGATTCTCACAAATGATTCCAGGATTAAACAGCTTGTCATATGAAGAGTGATTGATGGCTCTGGGCCTTTATTCCCTGGAAGTTAGAACAATGAGTGATGACTAATTGAAACCTATCAAATGGTGAAAGGCCTTGATAAAGTTGATATGGAGAGGCTGGGAGTGTCTAAGACCAGAGGTCACAGCCTCAGAAGAGAGGGGCTCCCTTTCAGATTGGAGATGAGGAGGAATTTCTTTAGAGATGTTGAATCTGCGGAATTCATTGCCACAGGCGGCAGCTGTGGAGGCCAGGACTTTAGGTATTTAAGGCAGAGCTTGATGGATTCTTGAATGGTCAGTACTGGAAGGGGTACAGGGAGAAGGCAGGAGATTGGGGCTGAGAGGAAAAATGTATCAGCCAATATGAAATGACAGAGCAGACTCGATACGCCAAATGGCTTAATTCTACTCCTATATCTAATAATCTGTATCACCACCACCGAAACCTCGATCAATTTTGTCAAGCGTGATCTGCCCACACAAAACCATGCTGATTGTCACTAAGCAAGCCATGCCTTTTCAAATGTGGATAAATCCTGTACCTCAATTTCAAACTCGGATCTGCTGGTCTTTAAACAGCTCCCGCACGTCAGATGTGGACTTGTCTGACGGTGGCTGCTCCCAATCAATGTCCCTTGGCTTCTGTCTTACTCCCTACTAACTTGCACTCCTGCAATTCAGTACCTTCATACAAGATCTGATTTTATTCTTCCTCATCACTAAGAAAGAAAATAAGATCCCAGAATATTCACTGACTCTTAGCTGTCAGCTGGCCTGGCTCATTTCCCAAAACTAATTCCTCCTGTCTGTTGTCTCCTCTGGTTGGGCTCTGTACATAACGTTTCAAACACTCTTCAGATTCAGTGAAGAAATCTTGTGCATCTTAGTATTGAGCAAGATCCAATCAATTCTAGGGAAGATAAAAGTCCCTGCACTGGTCATTGGGGTCCAATATGATAATCCTATCAGTGTAACTGCAGATTGCCTCTGCAAGTGAGCCTTCCAGTTCGTTGGGACATTCCCAGTGGGGTAACCTCTGCTCCTGCTAAATCCACCCTACCCCAACTCACGTGTAAGACAATGAAAGCCAGGAATGTTGAGCTGCCAGCCTTATCCCTCCGACAACATAATGTTGAAATAAACTCATTTCAGCCCATCAGTTCCAGCATGTTTATTAGCTCTCGTTCTTTCCAGACGGTCTTGTCATACGTATATTCTCCCACTTACTACTCGAGTTCAAACTCTGTCAAGTGACACCATTAAACCTCCTGGTGAGGAATTTGGTTCCCCTCCGGTTCAGATGCAAATGGCCTTGTTTGTCCCGGTCTCCCACCTGCCTGGAAGGGAGCCCATTGATCCATGAATCTGAAGCCCTCGCTCCTGCATCAGATCATCATCAACATATTAAAGTTATGGAATTCTCACCACACCAGCACATAGTTTGTGGCAGAATTCCGAGATTGCAATGCTGGAAGTCCTGCTTTTTTCTGAGTTCCCGAAAATCACTTCGTAGGACCTCATTCCTGCTCGTTTAACCCCTTCCGTGTAGCAGGAAGAAAGCACCCCTCTCGATGTACTCGTTCCATCTTCCCTTTGAGAGGCGTTGTAGCTGAAGCCTCAACCACTGTGGTGAACTATGTGCCTGTCTGGACACGCCCCCTTCTGACTGCTCCTGTGGCTCCTCCCACAGACCCCTGTATAAAGGCGATCGAGGTCTGATCCTCTGCCTCATTCTCCAGGATGTAGTATGATGGTCACTCGCTGCTGGTTCCTTCTTCAGTCAATAAAAGCCGATATCTCGCCTTTCGTCTCAGAGTGAGTTATTGATGGTGCATCAATTTTATTGACTGAAAGTTTTAAAACATGGAAACCGTTTTACATCCGGAAAGGTTGGATTTGGACACTCAAGACCCTGACGCAGCTCTCGCTTTTGAACACTGGCTTGCATGCTTCCAATCATACTTGGAGGAGGTTCGTAAAACTGAAACCGCCGTTATGCACAGAATTCTCCTCTCGAGGGTCACTCCAAAAGTTTATTCCATTAGCCGGGACCTGCCGACCTACGAACGGGCACTGGACGCCCTCAACAGACAGTACGTGCGGCATGTGACATCGTTTAGCTACAGCGGCCTGGAGAATCGAGCGCGGAGTTTCTCCGAGCACTACAGACACTCGTCCGAGCTTGTGACTGCAAGACGCTCGCGGCAGAACAGCATGCGGAGCTGCTGGTGCGAGACGCCTTTGTGACGGGACTGAGGTCAGTGTACGTGCGCCAGCGACTGCTGGATCACTCCGATCTTACCTTACGCTCGGCGATCGAGACGGCCAACGCTCTGGAAGCTGCGCTGCACTACGCTGACGTTGTCCAGTCGCTCGATTCCCCGCCGGTTCCGTGGACGCCTCCGACCCCGCCACCGCCGGCTCCCGCGCGCGAAATCGCCGCTGCCAGTGCGATTCCACCAGCTCCCCGAACCCGACCATGGCGGTGGCCCGTCAGAAGCCTGTGCTTTGTTATTTCTGCGGCCTCAAAATGCACCCCCGAAAACGCTGTCCAGCGCGAGAAACGACCTGCTCCAGCTGCGGAAAGCGGGGCCATTTCGCCGAGGTCTGTAAGTCTAAACTGCGAGCGGAGTGCAGCGCTGCTAGTGAGACGTGGGGGCCGCCATCTGGCATGCCCGGATGTTGGCGGTCTTCTTTGTCCGCTTCAGCATGCCCCACCCCCGACCCTCGGATGCTTTCCGGGTACCCCGGATGTGAGCGGCCATCTTTGTCGGCGTCACCATACCCCTCCCCCGACCCTCGGATGCTTACCGGGTACCCCGGATCTGGGCGGCCATCTTTGTCGGCGTCACCATACCCCTCCCCCGACCCTCGGATGCTTACCGGGTACCCCGACGGCTCGTCTCTGGCCACTGTGACCCTCGACCAAAGCGCCCCACTCCAGCTTGCAAGTTCAATGATGGACATCCGGGTGGAGGGGCACAGGACTACATGCCTGTTTGACACGGGCAGCACTAAGAGTTTTATTCACCCGGACACAGTGCAACGCTGCGGACTCGCAACACGGCCAGTAAGTCAGAAGATCCATTTGGCTTCTGGTTCGCATTCCACAGACATCCGGGCGGGTTGTGTAGCGACATTGGTGGTGCAAGGCACAGCATATCGGAACTTTGCGCTGCTAGTCATGCCTAATCTGTGCGCACCTGTGCTATTGGGGCTGGACTTCCAGAGCCATCCCGAAAGTGTGACTGTGGTATATGACGGGCCCCTCCCACCACTCACTGTCCGGAATCCTCAGTTCTGTGGAACTTCATCACTGCTGACCACACACACACACAGCGGCACACAGATCCCATCCAGCACGACAGCTGCGCTACCGACACCACTTGCAGTCTCTCCACTCTCCAGGTCCCTCCCCCACCGCTGTCAGCCAACCTGACCCCGACTGTAAACCTGTGACGACTAAAAGCAGGCGGTACAGTGCGGGGGACAGGGCCTTCACTCAGTCAGAGGGGCAGTGGCTGCTCAGGGAGGGGATCATTGAGCCAAGCACAAGCCCTTGGAGTGCCCAGGTGGTTGGATGGCGGCCCCAACCCCCCCTCACGAACTCCTATTCTCTTTTCCCAGGAAGTCTGTCACTGGGACCACTCTACCTGTTTGGCTGACGTCCCGGGGGCCAGTGCTGCTCCGGAAACATGTGAGCAGCAATAAATACTCCCCGCTGGTCGAGAGGGTTCACCTTCTGCATGCGAACCCCCAGTATGCCTACGTGGTTCTACCTGATGGGCGGGAGGACACGGTCTCCATCCGCGACCTGGCGCCCGCAGGTGCAGCAGACCACTACCCTGAACACTCTCCGGTAACTATGAACCCTGTACCCGAGGTGACACCGCGCTCCCCAGGCCCTACATAGACTCCTCATGACACCTATATACCAGGTGCCTCGCACATGCATGAGCTGGAACCAGCACAACCTCCGTCTCCTGTGCAATCACCAATATCGCCGGCATCGGTGCAATCACAGCCGGTGCTACGTAGATCGCAGCGACAGATTCGACCACCTGATAGACGTGACCTGTAAGAAACTTCGCCACATGGGTACACGTTTAAACAAAGTGGGGGGGGGGTGAATGTGGTGAACTATGTGCCTGTCTGGACACGCTCCTCCCACAGGCCCCTGTATAAAGGCGATCGAGGTCTGATCCTCTGCCTCATTCTCCAGGATGTAGTATGATGGTCACTCGCTGCTGGTTCCTTCTTCAGTCAATTAAAGCCGATATCTCGCCTTTCGTCTCAGAGTGAGTTATTGATGGTGCATCAACTACCTCACACCAGCTCCTCAGCCACCACTTTACCTGGGGTTTAGAAGGCGCCAGATGCGTGGTCTATATATCCTAATATCAGTCTTATCCTGCTCCTTAATGTGACCGGACTTTCATTTCCCTCGCGACCCAGAGGAACAATTGTTCTGATGAATTAACCCTCTTATCACTGGAAGTGACGGCACCCTCGCCCACCAACTGCTGTGTGTGAGGGCGCTCGCACTGGTCACGGGGCCGGGGAGCGGCAGACCGAGTTTATCGGGTATTTGCGGAACGGAAAAGCACTTCCTATAATTTAAAGCATGAGAATCAGCAAAATTCCAGAAAACCTTCAGTGTGTACGTGTTGTGTGAGGGAGGTTTTTTTTCCGCTCGAGCGCTGTGCTGCGGATAGGAAATTGCCGGGCCTAGTAAAGTGAAGGCGGAGAACAACACAAAGACTCTTCTAAGAGCCACCCAACACCTCACAGAGGGAGCCGTGTCCACAACCTTTTAAGTATTTTTATCGATATATCTGGCTTAGTTACTTTTGAAGCAGATTAATCCATGATACAATTAATGGTAAATAACATGAAAAAGTAATCAAGCACCGTTGCTGGGTGCTGGGAAATTGGCGGGCGATTTGAAATTAACCCTGCGCCAATCACACTGTATTCTGATTGCGAAGTCCGACAGCCAGTAAATTCCTAGGAATCTTTCACTATGCACGTGGTATGTGAGGGAGTTTTCTTTCCCCTCTCTGGAGCTCTGTGTTTCGGATAAACCATTGGAAATTGCCGGGCCTAGTAAAGTGAAGGCGGAGCTGGACGATGAGAGGCCGCTCTCGGCTCTGTCCGTCACTCTGACTCTGTCCCCTCACCTCCCCGCTCTGTCTCTCTGTGTGTTTCTTGGGCAGGAGTGGTGGCAGAGGATTGGAGGATGGGTTATGTTATCCAGTAACTTGGGAAAGGATCGAAGGAAAACCAAACATTGTTCAGATTCTGGAGGGTCTCGGCCTGAAACGTCGGTCACAGATGCTGCCTGGCCTGCTGAGTTTCCCCAGCACTGTGCGTGTATCGCTGCAAGGAAAAGCCTGGGAGCTGAGTCAGGTCTGCTGCTGCAGTTCATTCATTAAAGACTCGGCTGACAATGTCAATGCCCGGCTCAGCAAATATGCAGATCCCTTTAAAGAGTGAAAAAATGTAACTAGCAATACAACAGGACGGTGATCAATGAGCTCAGTGATTTGAGGAATGTGAGATAGAAACATGGAAAATAGGTGCAGGAGTAGTCCATTCTGCCCTTCGAGCCTGCAAACAAGAACAAGAGATGTTCCATTGTCATTCACGAACCAGGGCAGAACTGCCGTGGGGAATGGTCGGTCCCTGGGAGTGCTGTAAAACAGAGATATCGGGGTGCAGATATCGAATTCCTTCAAAGCGTAAACACAGGTAGGCAGGACGGTGAAGAAGGTGTTTGCCACACCAGCATTCATCGGGAGAGTATTGGTCACTCGGCCGTGACGTCACATTACAGCTCTACCAACCTTGGGGAAACGACTCTTGGAGCATGACGTACATTTATAGTTGCCCTGTGATTAGAGGGTGACATTAAACTGGAGAGTGTGCAAAAGGGATTTAACAGGAGGCTGGATAGGCTGGAAATTCCTCATCAGAGTGTATGTGACATTAGAGAGGTTGATAAAATAATGGCAGACATTGATATGTTCAGTAGTGAATCTGTTATCTCCAGGGTCATGGAGTTGGACGCTAGAGATTCCAGGTATAAAGTGAGAGAGGGAAGATTTAAATGGGACCATGAGGAGCAGGTTTTGTACACAGAAGGCGCTATTTACATGGAACAAACTACCTACAGTGATGGCATAGGTCGGCACCATTGCAATATCTCTTGCACTGTGGAGAGGGAAGTTTCACAGGGACATGGGCCAAATGTAGGTAACTGAGAATGGTTTTGTTTGTCCACTTTGGCAGCATGGATATGTTGGGCTGAAGGGACTGTTTCTGTGCTGCACAACTCAGCGACAACGTCTGTTGCTCTGGCAGAGCGGGACGGACAGTGTCAGTAGTGAGAAGGTTTGGGGGAAGTAGAGAGGAGAGTGAATGGTTGAGGATGAGGCGGATGGAATAGAATGTGGGGAAAAGTGAGATCACCTATTCCCAGGATCAAACTGTAAGAATCATTTCCACATGGGGATGTTCAAAGGGACCTGGGTGTCATTGTAAACAAATCACTTGAGTTAACATGCAGATACAACAAGTAATGAGAGGGGCAAACAGTATTTTGTCCTGTGATCCAGGAGGAGTGGAGAAGAGGGGTACAGATATCTCAGTGGGTTCTGTAGGGTCCTGGTGAGAGCACACCTTGAATGCAGGGTCCGTGTTTGGTCACACTTCCTCAGGAAGGATATCCCTGCAATAGAGGGAGTGGAGTGACTGTTCCCCGCACCGACTGGGCTGGTTCCAGGGATGGAGGGTTGGTTATGTGAGAGGACAGTGAGTGGGCTGGGTCTGTATTCCTTGCAGTTAATGAGAAAACGAGGAAATCTGTTAGATTCTTTCAGGATGTGACAGGCAGTAGGCAAAGAGGATCTTTCCCCTGAATGAGAGTTCCATCATTGAGGAAAATACCCTCAGAATGAGGTGTAAATCGCAAACACGAGAGAATCTGCTGATGCTGGAAATCCAAAGCAACACAAGATGCTTGTGGAACTCATCAGTACAGGCAGCCTGTATGACAAAGAGTAAACAGTTGACACTTCGGGCCAAGACCCTTCCATCAGATCTCAGGGTGAAGGTTCTCAGCCCAAAGCATCATTACTCATTCACATCAGAATGAGGTGACATGCATTCAGGATGGAAATGGAATGATATCTCTTTAATCAGAAAATGAAGAACTTTTGTATTTGCTGTATAAGTTATCTGGAGCCTCAGGTGCTGGGTTGTGTCAAAGCTGAGATCACCAGTCTCTGGGAGAGTTTTCGTCACTCAGTCCATAAGACCACAAGATATAGGAGCAGAATTCAGCCATTTAGGCCATCGAGCCCGCTCTGCCATTTCATCATCACTGATCAATTTATCCTCTTACCTCTTATCTGCCCTTGTATCCCTTTATGCCCTGACCACTAAAGAATCTATGAATCTCTGCCTATACCCAGTGATTTGGCCTCTCCTGCTGCCTGTGGCAAAAATTCCACCGATTCACCACTCTCTGGCTGAAGGAATTCCTCCTCCTCTCCATTCTGAAAGGATATTCTATTTTGAAGCTGTGTGGTCTGGCTTTAGACACTCCCACCACAGGAAAAATCCTCTCCACATCTACTCAATCAAGCCCTTCCACTATTTGATAGGTTTCAATTTGGTAACCCTTCTTTCTTCAATGTCACGGGGAGAGAGGCCCAGAGCTATGAAACGCTTTTCATATGACAAGCCATTTAATCCTGGTAAAATTCTCCATTTGTGACGTCATGTCAGCAGAAAAAGTTCTGGATTTCAGAGATTTTTGTATTTTGGAATTATGGACAAATCTGCAAACCTCAATCATTAACCCATGCTATCCCAGGCACACAGATGCAAAATAAAGACAGATGTAAATTTAAAGCAGGAAAGTGGAACCTTACGAGGAGGTAAAGCCTGATATCAAGGCCTCAGAACATTGTACTCTCCAATTGGTCAAAATACAGCCAAGTAACAAGTTCGAAAATACCCACAACATGCAGAATTACAGTGCTTCACATTATCTTGGTCCATGGGATAAACACAAGCTGGGTCTGATCAACCCTGGCTCGGTCACCTGGGCAAGAGAGTCTCATGATTAACGACCCGAAACCCCCAATGACTCCAGGTTGCAGTACTGATGATGTGTCCCTTTGCACACCCGGTTCTTTAAGCCAAATGGGAGTCAGGCCACGTTAATGAAAGGCATCGGCTAGATTAAATTGGCTCCACTACACTACCCTATCCACCATAGTCCCACATATCTCACCATACTAAACTCCACAGCTTTATCTCTTCCAGCCTCACATATACATCCACAAGCCCTACCCTCAAACCCAATCCTAAGAAGTGGCACCCACCCTTTCTAACCCTGGCCACACACCCACAAACTCGAAGACTAGTGTAAGGAGGAGTAAGATCCAACAAAGGCAAGTGTTGGACCTGGTGGATGAAGGCATGTGCCGGATCAATGTGGCAGCGTAGCGTGACACTGAATCGAGAGTGACGAGATGAAGAAACACAAAAGGGGTGATTCTCCGACTGCCCGCATAATCTCTTTGTTATTTTGATTTTGTTCTGATAGTCCTCTGTCTATTTGAATATGTTGGTATAATTTATATTTAATTCCAGTGTTTCTTGTCAATGTTGTGTCAGATGAAATGTGTCTGTGATGCTGCTACAAATCCGTTGTTCCTTTCACCTGTGTGCATAAATAAACTCGATTTGAACTTTACTTTGAAATGTCCAAATCTCTCCTTCGCTCTCCTGCTGCCCTGTGTCATGAACTGAACGTCTTCGTGTTTAATTTTACAATATTTCATCTAATTTTATTTTCGTACTGCTTTTAAATTTGCGTTTCCCTTTTCAATTGCAGCCCGCACCCCCGCCTGTCTCTGCCCTCTGTCCTTCCTCCTGTATTAAACGCAGCGCGAACCGTCACACATTGGTGCCGCTTCCCATCCCCCAGCGTTCCGCTTGGTGATTCCTTTCTCCAAGCAGCCAATCGGAATGCTCAGCGTCGCCATTCTAATTAACATACCATTTTGTGCGCTGCCCATTTAGTCCGGGCTCCGAACAGTTTCTGATTATTATTGTGTTTGAAACCGACGGGGAAGTGCCTGATCCACCGAAACCCGCTCCCAAGAAGGGCGCCAAGAAAGCTCCGTCCAAACCGGCGAGCAAGTCTGGCAAGAAGCGCAAGAGGTCGAGGAAGGAGAGTTACAAAGTGATGAAGCAGGTTCACCCCGACACCGGCATCTCCTCCAAGGCCATGAGCATCATGAATTCATTCGTGAACGATATCTTCGAGCGCATCGCGGGTGGGGCTTACCGCCTGGCCGACTACAACAAGCGGTCCACCATCAGCTCCCGGGAGATCCAGCCGTGCGCCTGCTGCTGCCCGGGGAGCTGGCTAAACACGCCGTGTCCGAAGGGACAATGGCGGTGACCAAGTACACCAGCTCCAACTGAAGACAAGTTTACTGACAAAACAAACGGGAAAATCAAAGGATCTTTTAAGAGCCACTCACGGTTTCATTAAAAGAATATTGCGACATGGACTTGAGGTAAGTTTGAAAATTGCTTTATGATGCGCTCATTCAGAATCTTATCTCCGTTACTCAGAAATTGCTGTCCACTATTCAGCAGAATCCAGATTTCTCTGTTACATTCCTGCGTACTGCACAGGCACGGAATCGTGACGCACCCCTTCCCTGTCATTTCCTCTCGGTCATCAGGTTTCTCTGAAGAAGACACTAATTGTTGCTTCTGGTTTAATTACCGTGGAGAATGCGGTTCTTTGAGTTTTGTCCCATTTTGGTTACTTCTCTTAACCCCATTCCAACACGAGAGCTGAACACTCACGGTTTGTTCAGACTGTATTTGTTAAAGCTCCACTTTCTGAAGGGCCATCCGCTGGTAAACTGACTTGAGTTTACACAATGACCGTCCGCGAACATTTATCAATTGAAAGAAATCAGTGAACTAAATCTCCAGACACCGTGGCAATATTAACTACACTTAGTTTAAATCTGTTTCACCAATCATAAACGTCCTGCTACATTTCTCCCGACTGTATATGAAGGGAGAACACGCATATTTCCGGAAGCCAGAATTTCTGATTTATCAAATCTATCTGACGTTGTATGTATTCCGGAAACCTGGTTTCCCACATTTAAATTCTTCCTTCCAGGATTATATTGTAATTAGGCGTGATAGATTATTTGGTAGAGAAGGTGCTATTGCAAATTTTATACAGAAAGGGAGAAGGCATACAGTTGTGGATGTGAATGAAATGTATGAGACACTTGTAGAAGTATTTGATTCAACAGGGAGCGACATTAAAGAGGTATATTATTATAACCATGGTGGAAAGCTTTCGATTGATGTCTTGGAGAGTATATGTAGCTCCAGCTCACTAAGGGATGTATGGTTGGGGATTTTAATGCATAGACTTCACTGTGGGCTTGTTCTCAGAATGATGGTGCTGGTTTGATTGCAGAAGAGTTTTAGATATTTCACTGTGTCTAACTGGTGGGAGAGTTATGAGATTTAATGTTCATAATAGTTCTGAAATTGCTGTAAATTTAACTTTGGTTTCAAACATTCATGCTGCAGTGAGTGAGTGGTATGTCATGGGAGATGAAACATTGGGGAGTGATCATTTTCCTCTATTTATAAGCCTGGGTTTAGACCAAGATGCCACTTTGAGGAGGTGGAATTTCGGTAAAGCAAATTGGAGAAGTTTTAATGTTTTATGTGATGAATGGAACATCTGTGTGGATGGAATGGAGAGCATGATGTCGATTTCTGCAAAGAAAGGTTGTCACGTTATTCCTCAAATTTGCTGGAAGAGACTCATATTAAAAAGTGCATTAATAGGAGAAAAGCTGTACCATGGTGGACGGAGGAGTGTGCAGAGGCAATTATTGAGAAAAATGTGGCATTTTGGAAAGTTAAGAAGTATCACTGTCCGCGTGATCTTATTAAGTGTAACAGGTCACAGGCCGTGGTGAGGAAAGTAATGAAGGTTGTGAAAAATATTTACTAGAGGTCATATTGTGCTAGAATTCGAAGGACTATTAAACTTGGAGGTGTTAGGGGAATGATTAAGAAAGTGAGGGTGAGGGATTCATAGGGTTCCCAGTATTGATTAAAGAAGGTGATACAATTGTGACTGAAACAGAGAGGGTTTAGTTACTGGCTTGGTCATTTGCTGTAACTCATAATCAAAATAATGAAGAGACTAAACAATGTAGGGATAAGCTGTTAAGTGAATACCCAGACGTGTTGGAAACCTGCTGTAGCAATGACAGTGATGTAGAGTTTTATTTGTGTGAATTTAGGAAAACGATTATTAATACAGGGCTGACGGCTCCAGGAAAGGATGATATAAGTTATTGCATGTTTAAACGTATGGCCAGAGCTCTTTGGAGATAATATTACATTTTTGAATCCTATTTGGCATTCAGGCCATCTTCCCTCCTCATGGAAAATTGCAATTGTAGTGTCTATTCCGGATCCTGGTAAACCCCTGTTGGATCCTCCTAGTTATAGACCAATATTCCTGATTTCCCATTTGTGTAAACATATGGGATATATGGTATTAGAGTGGTTGAATTATTTTTTGGAAAAGGAAGGGGACATGTTGTTGTTAATATACTGGATTAGTTTGAGGGGACAAGTGCTGGTTCAACAGCACATGTCCCAAAAGCAGTCAATGTTTTTATGCAGAAATCTCAGCATCTACTTCAACACAGCAAGCTTCCAGAAACAAAATAGTCAGTGGAAATGTCAATCCATCGCCTCCTATATTGTCGCGATGAGGCCACACTCAGGTAGGAGGAACAACACCTTGTATTCTTGCTGGTCAGCCTCCAATCTGATGGCATGAACATCGATTTCTTGATCTTCCGGTCATGCCTCCCCTCCCTCATCAATCCCCATTCACTTTTCCCTCTTGTCGCCTGCCCATCACCTCCCTCGGGTGTTTCTCCCCCCCCCCCCCACTTTTCTTTCTTCCACGACCTTCTGTTCTCTCCTATCAGACTTGCCCTTCTCCAGCCCTGTAGGTCTTTCACCAATGAACTTCCCAGCTCCTTACTTCATCTCTCCCTCTCCCAGTTCCAGTTATCACTTTGTGTTTCTCTCCCCCTCCCCCACCTTTAAATTTACTCCTCATTGTTTGTTCCCCAGTCCTACTGAAGAATCTTGGCCCAAAATGTAAACTGTACTTTTATCCACAGACGCTGCCTGGCCTGCAGAGTTTCTCTAGCATTTTGTGTGTTCTCCTTGGATTTCAATAACTGCAGATTTTCTCCTCTTTATTACTCAATATCAACAGGCATTCTGTATGACAACTGTCAAAGTCCCACTGCAGATATGAAACTCGAGGTTCGGCAGATGCTGAGAATAAACTGCAAAGTAACACACAAAGTACTGCAGGAGCTCAGCAAGTCAGGCAGCATCTCAGCAGAGAAATAAACAGTCTAGGTAGGATGAAGTGTTTGGGCCCAAAATATTCACGGTTTATTCCTCTGCATAGATGCTGCTGGGGCTACTGAGACCCGCCAGCATTTTGCAAACATAAACCTCTTTTTTTTTCAGTCAATCAGTTTCCAGATGTTGCTGAACTTTCATTTGTAGCCTCATCCTCCTGCTCTGGTTCCCTCTTTCTACTCCCCATCAACTCGAGCCTCCATCACATCTAGAGCCTCCTTTTTGCTGACCCCACTTGTTTCTGCTCCATCGAATATTTACCCACCATTCTGCTCATACCTTAGAGGAGAGCATTGTATTGCAACAGTCTGGCTGTGTGAGGCACGGCCCTTCAAAATCAGTGAAAATCACCCAAAACAGTGAACAGAGAAGGGGAGAGCCTATATTACCAGCAATATCGAGGAGCAGATAGGGAAAGAGATTCCGGAAAGGTGTAAGAATAACAGAGTTGTCATGATGGGAAATTTTAATTTGCCAAATATAGATTAGCATCTCTCTAGAGCAAGGGTTTTTATGAGGTGGAGTTTGTTAGGTGTGTTCTGGAAGGCTTCTTGACACAATACGTAGTTAAGCCTACAAGAGGAGAGGCTGCACTTGATTTGGTATTGGGAAATGAACTTGGTCAGGTGTCAGATCTCTCAGTAGGAGAGCATTTTGGAGATAGTGAATATAATCCTATCTCCTTTACAATATCATTGGCGAGATATCGGAGCAGACAAGTTAGAAAAGAATTTAATTGGAATAAGGGGAATTATGAGGCTATCAGGCAGGAATTTGGAAACAAATGCTCTCAAGGAAAAGTACGGTAGTGTGGCAAATGTTCAGGGAATACTTGAGTGAAGTTCTGCAATAGTTACGTTCCCATGAGACACGGAAGTGATGGTAGTGTGCAGAAACTCTGGTGTACAAAGGCTGGTCAAGAAGAAAAGAAAACATTACTTCTTACTTCTTACTTCTCCTGACAGTAAGAGTGTTCACTTTGATTTGTAAATATGTGGATTTCATCTTCAGGCACAGTGAGGATATAAAATCCCCATTTGAATACACTCAGATATGAACTGATTGTTCATAGTCACAGTGCATTGATTACTCTTCACAAACATGTCTATCCAAATAGAAACTATTTGCGCCATTGCAAAATACTCCACTTGAGGTTCCTCCCCTCCCTGAATCACAATATATAGGGGACAACCACCTAAATCTGATACAGCAGCTCAAAGAAAGCAACTTCCATTTCTTTGTTACAGGTACCTCTGATTTTTCTGAGTCTTTCTGAAATAATTATTGTCAAGCATTAAATGGAGATGGCTTCATTGGTAAATTGGCAGATGATGCAACAATTGCTGGAGCTGTGGATAGTGTGGAGAACTGGCAATAAATACAGCAAAATGTAGATCAATTGCAGATATAGGCTGGGAAATGGCAAATGGAATTTGACCCAGATAAATGTGACGAATTGCACCTCAGTAAGGCAAACGCAAGACAGAACACTGATATGGGCAAGGTCCTTTGGTGTTGCTGAGCAGAGAGATCATGGCATCCTAGTTCATTGCTAGTTGTAAGTAGCTACACAAGTTGGTATGTTGTTTAGAAATAGACTTACAACATGCTTGCATTTATTATTCGAAGCATTTAGCTCAATAGTCATGTTCCTACTTTGTAAGACTCTCGTTGGGCCACATCTGGATGACTGCATACAGTACTGGTCGCCCCACACTTGGAAGGATGTGGAGGATTTGGAGAGGGTGAAGAATATGTTTACCAGGATGCTGCTTCATTTAGAGGGTGTGTGCTGTCACAGGAGGCGTAATAAAATGTTGTTTCCACTGGAGCTCCAAAGGCTGAGGGGTAATCTGATAGAGGATTGCAGGAAGATGGAGGGTATGGACATGGTATAGGCAGGAAGGATTAGTGTTTGGGTGTTTTTGATTTGCTTTATAGCTAGTTCATCACAACATTGTGGCCCTAATGGCCTGCTGTTGTGCTGTACTCTTCATTGTTCTATGTTCTCAAAGCATTTTCATAGCAAACTGACCCATTTGACAGTTACCTTGTAGCTGTTGGTTAAATCCTTTGCGATTTACAATTTGCTATATCTAAACTCAAGGTAAAGATTCCATTTAGTATTTTAAATCTCTCACAATATCATTAGACATTTTGGATCTTAAACCACACAAGCAGCAATGACGTTAAATTAGTTTCGTCTTTCCATGTTCATGAGATGTTCTTCTGCACACCATTGATTTAACATGTGGTAATTTAATAGCACCTTTCTGTCAGCTTAAACAGTCTGACATATCACAGAAACAAACGTTTTCACTGATAGAACTGCCAATGATCAAATGACTTATCTTTAAACGCTTTAAACTCTTGTACATGAAAGTCGCTGAAGGCTCTGATATTCTCAATCCACCTTGCCTGGTACAAATGATCAATCCATGGTCAAAGTCACTAAGATCTCATTTCTCTCCTATGGTGATGTTTGGTCTCAACAACAAATGAATCTCTTGACCATTCTTGCATGCTTTTATGCATTAAGTTTCATCGACAATATTGGATGATGAGATATCGGCACTAACAAGTGTAATGGGATGTACGGGTGTTCCTAATAAAGTGGCCACTGAATGTACTATGCTCTGCTTGGGCTGTCCTGAACCATTTCTCTGTCATTGAGGTATTTTAGAAGTAGAGTTTCTGATAAATTGGAAACACAGCAACCAACCTCACACATGCAGCAATGTTATGCCCTGATAGAAAGGAAAATGACTCAAAACCAGGGAGAACTTGCCCATCTTTTCCAAGGTATATGGAAATCACTCAAGAGGCTTTAACATATCTGCCTGGATTCATTCAGGATGGCATTGAAATAGCATCCTAGAATTTGAACTGTTCACTCGATTGGACCTCAAACCCACGCTATAGCCTCAAGGAAATAATCACACCACCTTGTCACTCTTGACACTGTTAAGAACTCAGCATAGAAACAACTTTAGGGAAATGGAAAACAATCAGCTCAGCAAAGGCAGCAGTACAGGAACTTGCAGCTCATACGGAATGGAATCTAAATTCATACTCTCTGTGATTAAAGAAGAGAATAGTAAATTTAATATTATTCTATCTACAATTGAAAGGTGTCCTAAAGTTGTCTTCAAGGCTACCAGAGTCTGTACTTCTGCAGATAATCTATTACCTTCAGTGACAGTGTCCGATTGTACAAGACAATATGTGAACCGAATTCAGCACAGATATACTATAGCCCATTGTTGCACACACACAATTTAAACTAGAAAAATACATTATTGCCTTTAAAACTGATCTGATTTACTGTCCCAGCTATCCAAAGATAAGTCATTCTTGTCATATAGTAGTATGTCTGTATTCATTTTACCTGTATTCTCAGTTTTCTGAAATATCCTCCCTCTCAATCTGTAGTTTCCAAAAGTCATAGGAGCAGAATTAGGCCATTTAGAACCAACGGGTCTGCCCATCATTCCATTTTGGATGATTTATTATCCCTCTCAACCCCATTTGCTTCCCCTGCTCCGGAACCTATCCCAAACATATTAATGAATAATCTATCAACCACCGCTTTACCCATCCCCAATTACATAGCTTCACAGCTGTCTGTGGCAAGCAATTCCACAGATTCACCACCTTCTGGCTCGAGAAATTCCTCCTCATTCCTGTTGTAAAGGGACATACTTCTACTCCAAGGGTGTACCGTCTGGTCCCAAACTCCCCCACCACAAAATACATCCTCTCTACTTCAACTCTATCTAGGTCTTCCAATATCCATAAGCTTTCAATGTCCTTCTTTTCTCTTTACCAGAGCTATCAAAAGTGAGATTTCTTCCTCCAGATAATTGCCTTCCAAAAAACTCTTGTCGTCCTGGTGTTTCTCCTGCTGATTGTTAACACTGAGTTTTCCAAAGCCCGAGGGGTCAGACGACTTGATATCAGATTAAACAGTAATGCAGAGGGAATTTCTTCACAGGTAGGATTGTCTTAGCTCCACTTCTTTAACCAAACGAAACAACATTCCTCTGCAACTTGCTCCAACCACAGATCATTGATCGCACAAAGCACATAAAACTAAATATTGTCAAAAATAAGTGCATAAAATATAACTCACAATGCATGCAGTGTGCAGCACATTTAAAAAAAAAACAACTAACAGTAGAGAGCTCACTGTCCTGTGATGAGAGGTCGGTTGTGGCAGGGCATTCATTGGTTTTGTAACCTAATGGAAGAAGCCTATTACCCAGTCTAGCAGTCTTAGTCCTCAAGCTGCAATGCCTCCTTCTCGATGATTATAGGTCAAAGAGATTGGGAGATATGTGCCAGGGATCCTCAATGATGCTTTGGGCTTTGACTAAATCAAATGTGTCAGATCATTAATATTCCAAACAACATTTTATTTAAAGTCAAACATCTATTTTTTGATATAATGTACATACTGAAATGCAATATAAAACATTAATTTTTCCAAGTCAAATTGAGTTTAATCTTGTTATCATAAGTTCAGTGAGGTACGGGTTCAGTACCAAGGAAAATTTGCATGCAGCAACATCACAAAGATGAAGGGACAGACAGCACACAGAATATAGATTATGCATTAGGTCTACCTTAAGTCATGCCATATGCAATAAAGTCGATTTGCCATCATGAGTATATATTTTCAGAAGTTAATTGGCTGGAATAGTAATGAATGGGAGATTGGTTTGACTAGACAAAATAGATGAATGTCACTTGAGGCAGGCATCCCCAAGAGTGCTGAAAACATTGTCAATTACGATTTCCCACGAGACGTTACTCACGGACAGTTATACAAAATCGTGTAGGTCTTGTAATGGAAATGTTCCCATGATAGTTCAGGGTTTATTCATCGAGAAGATACTTTGATTGATGCACAAGAGGGGTGGGAGGTGGACGGGGTAATATTTTGGAAATATTTTCTGAGGAGCTGACTGGTCAAACTAAATAGTGAGAACTGGTGCCGAATACTTTCCTGTATTCAATGGTGGGTGAGGTTCACCAATGACGGACTGGGCCATATTTAGTACATATTACAGGCTTTTCCGTACAATGGCATTGATGCTTCCATATCAGGCCAAGATGAAACTAGTCAATAAACTCTCTAACAGACATCTGTAAAAATTAATCAACGTTTCAGATAATAATTCAAATTTTGTCAAGCTTCCAAGAAAGCATAGCGTTTTTGGTGACATTCCAAATCTCCTCAAATTCCTATTGAAATATAGTCGCCGTCACACCTTCTTTACAGCTGTATCAATATTTTGGGTCCAGGTTAGCTCCTCGGACATACTGGCACCCAGGATCTTAAAATAGCTCCCTCACTGCATTTCTGATTCCTCCATGAGGATCAGTGTGTGTCATTCACTCAACTATTATGTGTCATCTGTCCTCATACCCGAACTCCGGAAAACACGTTGAGGAATTCTTCCATGGGCAAAAAGTCAATAGTCTGAGATAACTGAGCAGCAAGTTGACTTCACAATTCTTTGTTAATTGTCAATTCAAATATGAGCGAAAGTCTGAGAATCAGATTCCCACGACACAATAGGTGACTTTGTGGTTTGTTAGAAGTAAAGGTCTGTTAAGATCTATTAAGAACAGTGCATTCCAGTGATCCACTACTCTCTGAATAAATAAAACCCTACCCATCACATGCCCTTTGAACACACGCCTTCTCACTGTAAATGCCTGCCCTTTGGTATTTGACATTTCAACCCCGGGAATCAGATACTCCCTGTCTACTCTATCTATGCCTCTTTTAAACTTATAAATCTTCATCGGAATTCCCCTCAGGCTATGGTGCTCCAGAGGAAACAACTCACCGTCCTTTCCAATTGTATCCAGTCTCAATTGTAAGCCAGACTGACGCTGTGGAAATACAGCTCCAGAAATATGATTTTTATTTCTGCAAGGAGCATGTGTGTGTGTGGCAAATATTCGTCGACATTTCCTGGTACATGCTTCAGAGCATCGACTGATGATAAGAGGATGCTCACCATGACACTGGAGTAAACTCCAGATGTCTCCTTCTCCTGTGTAGTAAAGGACTTCAATTTGCTGCATCCTACTACAGGTTCTGAGTTATCATAATTCGAAAATGAGCAATGCTAAAAGTTCAGGTGCAACTGTTCTATTTAAATTTTCTGCCCATTACACTACTGGTGTTTTGGCAGCAATAAAGGTCTTCCTTCTTTGGCTGTGTTCAGGGCTTCCTTCATCATGTCAGTGTTACGCCTGTGACAATAGACAATAGGTGCAGAAGTAGACCATTCAGCCCTTCGAGCCTGCACCGCCATTTTGAGATCATGCCTGATCAATTACTATCAATACCCTGTTCCTGCCTTGTCCCCTAATCCCTTGATTCCCCTATCCATAAGATACCTATTTAGCTCCTTGAAAGCCTCCACTACCTTCCGAGGCAGTGCATTCCAGACCCCCACAACTCTCTTGGAGAAGAAGTTTTTCCATAACTCTGTACTAAATGACCTTTTTTAATGATCCTCTTTTTAAAACGTTTTTTATTGCGTTTTCAAATAATTACAGAAAGAAAAACAAATATACCCTTAGCCCCTCCCCTCTAACAACCCTACAGAAAAAAAGAAAATGAAAAAAAAGAAAGAAAGCGAGAGTGCCTGTATATCTGAAGATCCCCACATGCTCCACGGAGTTCGTAATAACTTTATTATATATACTTGTTTCTTTCCCCAAATAACCAATTATTTTATCTTCGGAGCAGTCATTTGAGATCTTAAGCTGTGTTGCCTTTAAGGCATTTGTTTAGTTTATTATACTTTTGCTTTAGTAATTTGTTTGTTATCATTTTCTAGTTAAAGTTAAGGTTGTTTAAAGTAAATTCGTTTTCTGTGATATATAGCGGCATGCGATGACGTCACTCCCGGTTTCGCCGTGTGTTGTGGGAGAATACCGGTTTGGAGAAACAGGAAGGAGGGGGCTTATGTGTACAGTATCAGTGCGAGAAAAGTTTTCTTTCTACGCACGAGAAACATTAGTGAATCAACGCCCTAAGTTCATGAGATAATCGATATGTTGAATTAAAAATGTTAACGCTGATTCTGTTAAAAGTAATGATGATTGATAAAGTTTATGTTTTTTGTTATTTAAAGCGTTGCGGATAGTTTGTGTTGAAATGTATTTAAAGCCAGTCAATGGCATGGGTAGATTCTGACTGTATGTTGCACTTCAATGTAAGATTGTTGTTGTCGTTTTACTTTTGCAAGTGTTTATGATGTAAATGTGATGTCAAGAAGGAAACAAATACAGTATGTTTTTTGTATTGTTTTATCAACAGTTTTCACCATACCTTAATGTGGAAGAGTGAACAGTAAATGGTTAATCTTACTGGGACCGCCTCATTGATTGGTTTATGCTTGGTGTTTAGTTCAGAGTTATTTTACAGCTGTGCGAGAACACTACATAAGCATTTACGAGAATGACACCATCTGATTTCAAATCCCAGAAAATCCTGCAGTCTCGTTCCTGCAGTTCTTCCATTGGAGTGAAAATCATATAGATATTGGAGATGATGTATGTTGCCGTATGTCGATTACAATAATGACATTTGTGCTGTTCATTTTTTTCAGACAGCTGCACCATAGACCCTGAAAGTGACATCAGGAATATCTTCTCCGCAAGTTACAGTGAGCATCTGGGTTAAATCTGATCAACAGCACAAGGTCAGAAACTTAGTGTCACTACCAAAAGTTCCAGCCAATAGAAGTTCAACACTGTATAATGTGTGTTAAAGAAATGTGAAATAGTGTAACACTTGTAATAATAATTAACAATCAATGAAGCATACAAACAATGTGTTCTTCATTAGCATTTATTGTAAGACTGGAAGTGGTTACTACTGATATTGGCAACATTTATTCACCATACCTAATATCTGTGCTCTTGAGATTGTCCCCATTAAACACAAAATTATTATAAATAATTAATTTTAGACGTACTTATTTAAGACCATATGACATAAGAGCAGAATGAGATAATCTGGCCCATTGAATCAGCTCTGCCATTCAATCACTGATGATCCTTTGTTTTATCTCCTCCTCAACCCCATGAGAAAGTAAGGATACATGGGATCCAAGGAGACACTGCTTTGTGGATCCTGAACTGACTTACCCCAAGAAGGCAAAATGTGCTTGGAGACGGGTCATATTCTGCATGGAGGCCAGAGTCCAGTGTTGTGCCTCGGGGATCTATTCTGGGACTCCAACTCTTCGTGATTTTTATAAATGACTGAGACGAGGTAATTTAATGAGATGAGGCATTAATAAGATGCAAAACTGGGCTGAGAAATGGTAGATGGAGTTCAACCCAGATAAGTGTGGCCTGGTTCATTTTGGTAGGTCAAATATGATGGCAGAATGTAGAGTTAATGCCTAGACTCTTGGCAGTGAGGAGGATCAGAGGGATCTTGGGGTCCAAGGCCGAAATTTTCTTTAAATAACTATTTATGGTTCTTAGTAATTGTTCCATCCAAATAAGTAAGTTTATTTCTTACAATTTTAAAAGGAAGGTTAGTATTAATTGATACTAAATGATTCAATAGAATAAGTTCACTCTTATCCTGAATATTGACTAAATCTGGAGACAAAAGAATGTACGATAGCTAATAAAGTCTCAACATTAGGAATATAAAGCAAAAGGTCATCGGCATAATGCAAAATTTCTAAGGTAAGGACATGTTCGGCACAGCTTTGTAGGCTGGAGGGCCTGTATTGTGCAGTAGTTCCGTGTTTCTATGTTTCTATCATATCTGTTTCCTCAACATTTCATGTCCCTCCACCAATATTCCTAATATCTGCAAACCTGGCAGGAAAGCCATCTATTCCTTCATCTAAGTCATCATATACAGCATAAAAGTAAGTGGCCCCATAGGAACCCTGCGGATCACCACTAGCCACTGGCAGCCAACCAGAACAGGATCCATTTATTCCCACTCGCTGCCTCCTACCAATCAGCCAATGTACTACCCATGTTAGCAACATTCTTGTAATACCATGGGCTCTTAATTAAATGCGCAGCCTTCTGTGTGGCACTTGTGTCAAAGGACCTCATAACGCCCAGATATACAAAATACACTGCATCCCCTTTATCTATCCTACTGGCATTCTCATCAAATTATCGCAAAAGGTACATATTTTTAGCCAGATGGTGGTGGAATTATGGAATTCGTTGCCACATACAGTGTGGAGGCCCAATCATTGAAGGTGCTTAAGGAGGAGATTGATAGGTATCTAATTAGTCAGTGTATCAAGGGATATGGGGAAAAAGTCGGAAATTGGATCTAGATGGGAGAATAGTTCAGCTCATGGTGGAGTGGCAGAGCAGACTCAATGGGTCGAATGGCCTCCTTCTGCACCTTTACCTTGCTTGAAATGTAATATGAATTATTAATAGAGTAAACGAATAGACTATAACAGAGACAGTACTTAGCTCATGACGAATTAATGTTGTCACAAATAAAGTGACTATGAATCACTGATTATTTCTACTTGGCATAATTTATAATTATTTAATTATTTCTGGTTAAATATTGCTATATTTCTACACAATTCCTGCTTAGTGTGAATGTAACGAGACCCAATTTCCTTCGGGATCAATAAAGTATGTCGTTCAGTCCGTCTGTCTGACTGAAGTTTCTGGCAGACTGAATTCCTTCCGATGGATCATTGCTGGGAGTGCTCGTTCCTTTTGGGCAGCTCGCCATCTACAACACAAGTTCAGAAATATTCATTTGTTACTGAAAGCATAGTACCTTAAAACCTGGAATACAACAAATGATTAATATTGAATAGGATAAAAAAAACTGACACATAAAGGTTTGGAACAAGAGGAAGTGGATTATGATGAATGTTAAATTGTGCCAATGCTTGAAATAAGGGATGGCAATAAATAAAGGGCTGCAAGAAGACCACAGACATGTCATCAGGTTTGAAGGACCATGTGCCTCAATGACCCTGAGTTCTATGTTGTCTGGAGTCAGGGCCTTCTGCTTTAGCTCTTGGTAGTATCAGCCATACCTAACAGGTCAATAAGTAGAGGCCAGGCGAAGAGATGTCCATGGGTCCTGCCCGTTCAGGGTTTCAGTTCAGCAATAAAAATTCAGACTGGTAAATCAAAACTGGTCTGGAAAAGCAATAAAGAATAATTCTACATCTGAATGTAACTGTATTCCTGAGTCTCCACATGAAATGCATACTAGACAGTAGAGAAAACTAAGTGGAAGTACTGACATGATGAAGGAAGCCCTGGACACAACCAGAGAGGAAGACCTTTATTGCTGCCAAAAACACCGGTAGTGTAATGGGCAGAAAATATAAATAGAACAGTTTCATTTGACTTTCAGCTTTGTTCATTTTCGAATTATGATAACTCTGAACTTGTAGTAGGATGCAGAAAATTTAATTCCTTTACTGCACAGAAGAAAGAGACATCTGGAGTTTACTCCAATGTCGTGGTGAACATCCTCTTATCGTCAGTCGTGTGCTCTGAATCATGCACCAGGAAATGCTGCTTGATATTTGCCACACACACATACTCCTTGCAGAACTAAAAATCTTATTTCTGGAGCTGTATTTCCTCAGTGTCAGCTTGGCTTACAATTGAGACTAGATACAACTATTGTATTATACAATATTAATTAAAGTTCATAATGTGCTCCTTTGTTGCCTTTACATAGATCTAGTTTTATCAAGAGAACAGAAACATTCCCCGATATGTGACACAGCAGACTCTGCTTAGCTAATATTATAGACTGATTACTTTTGTTGAAAGTTATCAATATACGTTATCAAATGACAATTTTAATTAAATTACAAAGCACTTCAAATCACTTCAACAGGACTGACGATTTGGTATTCACTTAATGAGTGACATGTCAACAGAAACATTGAGAAAGTTTGTAGTATGATACCAAAGCAAAACAGATTATTGTGTAATGTGGGCATTGATTGCAAATTGATTGGAACTCATTGTCCTGTAATTCTGTTTGAGGCATCATGGTCGTGGAATTATGGAATTCGTTGCCACATGCAATGTGGAGGCCCAATAATTGAGGGTGTTTAAGGAGGAGATTGATGGGAATCTAATTAGTCAGGGTATCAAGGAATATGGGGAAAAAGTCGGAAATTGGAGATGGGAGAATACTTAAGCTCATGGTGAAGTGGCGGAGCAGACTCAAGGGGCCGAATGGCCTACTTCTGCTCCTTTACCTTGTCTTGTCTTGACATGTGAATTATTAATATAGTAAATGAATAGACTAAACTCAGAAACAGTGCTTAGCTGATAACGAATTAATGTTGTCACGAATAAAATGACTATGAATCACTGATTATTTCCACGGCATAATTTATTATTATTTAATTATTTATGGTTTTATATTTCTATATTTCTACGTGGGCTTTTCCGCCGGCTTTCACTATTACGCTGTTACAGGAGTTCTAGCCTTTCTTCTGGTGCGTCTCAAGGAGCTGTTCCCCAGACCCTCTTTTATCCCCACTCATAGGGTCTCAGATGTCACTCAGGGTGGAATGATGCCATCCCCTAACCTGCCCACGTTGCCTGAGGGCATCCACGAAGCATAGTATTCAATACACAATTCCGCCTCCAAGAAACAATGACCTTTTCCGTGGCTTTGTATCGCTGGGGGCCAGGACATTCCAAACTTCTCTCTCTCATTTCCTGGGTCTACTACCCTGACTTAATAGCGATCTTGCAATTCTCAAAAAGGAAGAGGGAGAAAACAGAGAACTATCGGCCTGTCAGCCTGACATCAGTGGTGGGAAAGATGCTGGAGTCCATTATTAAGGATGAAATTGTGGCATATCTAGATAGCAGTGATAGGATTGGGCCAAGCCAGCATGGATTTACCAAGGGTGAATCATGCTTGACTAATCTGTTGGAGTTTTTCGAGGATGTAACCAGGAAGTTAGACGGGGGAGATGCAGTGGATGTAGTGTACCTTGATTTTCAGAAGGCATTTGATAAGGTCCCACATAGAAGATTGGTGGGTAAAATCAAAGCTCATGGCATCGGGGGGAAGGCATTGACATGGATAGAACACTGGTTGGCAGATAGAAAGCAAAGGGTAGGTGTGAATGTGTGTTTCTCGGAATGGCAGGTGGTGACTAGTGGGGTGCCACAGGGCTCGGTATTGGGACCACAGCTGTTTACCACTTACGTTAATGATTTGGATGAAGGCATAAAAAATAACATCAGCAAATTTGCTGATGATACTAAGCTGGATGGCAGTACGACATGTGATGAGGATGCTGGGAGAATTCAGGGTGACTTGGATAGGCTGGGTGAGTGGGCAGATACTAGGCAGATGGCGTTTAATGTGAATAAGTGTGAAGTTATCCACTTTGGGAGTAAGAACAGGAAGGTAGATTATTATCTGAACGGTTTAGAGTTGGGTAAGGGAGCAATACAAAGAGATCTCGGAGTCCTTGTTCATCAGTCACTGAAGGTGAATGAGCAAGTACAGCAGGCAGTGAAGAAGGCTAATGGAATGTTGGCCTTTATTGCAAAGGGAATTGAGTACAAGAGCAAGGAAATCATCCTGCATTTGTACAGAGCCCTGATGAGATCTCACCTGGAGTATTGTGTACAGTTTTGGTCTTCAGGGTTAAGGAAGGACATCCTGGCTGTAGAGGAAGTGCAGCGTAGATTCACGAGGTTAATTCCTGTGGTGTCCAGTCTTACGCAGAGAGGTTAGAGAGACTGGGCTTGTACACGCTGGAATTAAGGAGATTGAGAGGGGTTCTGATTGAAGCATGTAAGATTATTAAGAGATTGGACTAGATAGAGGCAGGAAATATGTTCCAGATGCTGGGAGAGTCCAGTACCAGAGGGCATGGTTTGATAATAAGGGGTAGGTCATTTAGGACAGAGTTAAGGAAAAGCTTCTTCTCCCAGAGAGTTGTGGGGGTCTGGAATGCACTGCCTTGAAAGATAGTGGAGGCCAATTCTCTGGATGCTTTCAAGAAGGAGCTAGATAGGTATCATGGATAAGGGAATCAAGAGATATGGGGACAAAGCAGGAACAGGGTATTGATAGTAATTGATCAGCCATGATTTCAAAATGGCGGTGCAGGCTTGTAGGGCTGAATGGTCTACTGCACCTATTGTCTATTGTCACAGGCGTAACACTGACATGATGAAGGAAGCACTGAACACAGCCAGAGAAGGAAGACCTTTATTGCTGCCAAAAACACCAGTAGTGTAATGGGCAGAAAATATAAATACAACCGTTGCACGTGAACTTTTAGCATTGCTCATTTTTGAATTATGATAACTCAGAACTTGTAGTAGGATGCAGCAAATTGAAGTCCTTTACTACACAGGAGAATGAGACATCTAGAGTTTACTCCAGTGTCATGGTGAACATCCTCTTATCATCAGTCGATGCTCTGAAGCATGTACCAGGAAATGTCGATGGATATTTGCCACACACACACATGCTCCTTGCAGAAATAAAAATCATATTTCTGGAGCTGTATTTCCACAGCGTCAGTCTGGCTTACAATTGAGACTGGATACAATTGGAAAGGACGGTGAGTTGTTTCCTCTGGAGCACCATAGCCTGAGGGGAATTCCGATGAAGGTTTATAAGTTTAAAAGAGGCATAGATAGAGTAGACAGGGAGTATCTGATTCCCGTGGTTGAAATGTCAAATATCAAAGGGCAGGCATTTAAAGTGAGAAGGCGTGTGTTCAAAGGGCATGTGAGGCGTAGGGTTTTATTTATTCAGAGAGTAGTGGATCACTGGAATGCACAGTTCTTAATAGATCTTAACAGACCTTTACTTCTAACAAACCACAAAGTCACCTGTTGCCTGGTCGGAATCTGCTTCTCAGACTTTCGCTCATATTTTCCTGTGAATTGACAAGAAACAAAGAATTGTGAATTCAACTTGCAGCTCAGTTATCTCAGACCATTGACTTTCTTGCCCATGGAAGAATTCCTCACCGTGTTTTCCGGAGGTCGGGTTTGAGAATATAGAGTTCGGATATGAGGACAGATGACAGATTATAGTTGAGTGAATGACACACACCAATCCTCATGGAGGGATCAGAAATGCAGTGAGGGAGCCATTTAAAGTTCCTGGGGGCCAGTATGTCCGAGGAGCTAACCTGGACCCAACATATTGATACAGCTGTAAAGAAGGTGTGACGGCGGCTATATTTCAATAGGAATTTGAGGAGATTTGGAATGTCACCAAAAATGCTATGCTTTCTTGGAAGCTTGACAAAATTTGAATTATTATCTGAAACATTGACCAATTTCTACAGATGTCTGTTAGAGAGTTTATTGACTGGTTTCATCTTGGCCTGATATGGAAGCATCAATGCCATTGTACGGAAAAGCCTGTAATATATACTAAATATGGCCCAGCCCGTCATTGGTGAACCTCACCCACCATTGAACACAGGAAAGTATTCGGCACCAGTTCTCACTATTTAATTTGACCAGACAGCTCCTCAGAAAATATTTCCAAAATATTACCCCGTCCACCTCCCACCCCACTTTTGCATCAATCAAAGTATCTTCTCGATGAATAAACCCTGAAGTATCATGGGAACATTTCCATTGCAAGACCAACACGATTTTCTATAACTGTCCGTGAGTAACTTCTCGTGGGAAATTGTAATTGACGTTGTTTTCAGCCCTGTTGGGGATGCCTGCCTCAAGTAACATTCATCTATTTTGTCTAGTCAAACCAATCTCCCATTCATTACTATTCCAGCCAATTAACTTCTGAAAATATATACTCATGATGGCAACTCGACTTTATTGCATATGGCATGACTTAAGGAAGAGCTAATGCATAATCTATATTCTGTGTGCTGTCTGTCCCTTCATCTTTGTGATGTTGCTGCATGCAAATTTTCCTTGGTACTGAATCCGTACCTCACTGAACTTATGATAATAAGAATAAACTCAATTTGACTTGGAAAAATTAATGTTTTTTATTGCATTTCAGTATGTTCATTATATCAAAAAATAGATGTTTGACTTTAAATAAAATGTTGTTTGGAATATTAATGATCTGACACATTTGATTTAGTCAAAGCCCAAAGCATCATTGAGGATCCCTGGCACATATCTCCCAATCTCTTTGACCTATAATCATCGGGAAGGAGGCACTGGAGCTTGAGGACTATGACTGCTAGACTGGGTAATAGCTTCTTTCATTAGGTTACAAAACCAATGAATGCCCTGCCACTCCCGACCTCTCATCACAAGACAGTAAGCTCTTTACTGTTAGTTGTTCTTTTAATGTGCTGCACACTGCATGCATTGTGAATTATATTTTATTCACTTATTTTTGACAATATTTAGTTTTATGTGCTTTGTGCGATCAATGTTCTGTGGTTGGAGCACGTTGTAGAGGAATGCTGTTTCGTTTGGTTGTATATCTGTAAAGAAAATTCAACAATGAACACTGTTAAAGAAGTGGAGGTAAGACAATCCTACCTGTGAAGAAATTCCCTCTGCATTACTGTTTAATCTGGATTCAAGACGTCTGGGCATTTGGGCTTTGGAAAACTCAGTGTTAACAAGCAGCAGGAGAAACACCAGGACGACAAGTGTTTTTTGGAAGGCCATTATCTGGAGGAAGGTATCTCACTTTTGATAGCTCTGGTAAAGAGAAAAGAAGGACATTGAAAGCTTATGGATATTGAAAGACCTAGATAGAGTTGAAGTAAAGAGGATGTATTTTGTGGTGGTGGAGTTTGGGACCAGACGGTACAGCCTTGGAGTAAAAGTATGTCACTTTACAACAGGGATGAGGAGGGATTTCTCGAGCCAGAAGGTGGTGAATCTGTGGAATTGCTTGCCACAGACAGCTGTGAAGCTAAGTGATTGGGGATGTGTAAAGTGGAGATTGATAGATTATTCATTAGTATGTTTGTGAAAGTTTCCTGACCAGGGGAAGCAAATGGGGTTGAGAGGGATAATAAATCAGCCAAAATGGAATGGTGGGGCAAACCCTTTGGGTTTAAATGGCCTAATTCTGCTCCTATGACTTTTGGAAACTACAAATTGAGAGGTAGAATATTTCAGAAAACTGAGAATACAGGTAAAGTGAATACAGACAGACTTCTATATGACAAGAATGACTTATCGTTGGATAGCTGGGACAGTAAATCAGATCAGTTTTAAAGGCAATACTGTATTTTTGTAGATTAAGTTGTGTGTGTTCAACAATAGGCTATAGTATATCTGTGCTGAATTCAGTTCCCACATATTGTCTTGTACAATCAGATACCTGTCACAAGGTAATAGATTATCTGCAGAAGTACAGACTCTAGTAGCCTTGAAGACTACTTTAGAACACCCTTCAATTGTAGATAGAATAACATTAAAATTACTATTCTCTTCTTTAATCACAGAGAGTATGAATTTAGATTCCATTCCGTATGAGCTGCAAGTTCCTGTACTGCTGCCTTTGCTGAGCTGATTGTTTTCCATTTCCCTAAAGTTGTTTTTATGCTGAGTTCGTATCAGTGTCAAGTGTGACCAGGTGGTGTGATTCTTCCCTTGAGGCTATAGAATGGGTTCAAGGTCCAATCTTGTGAACAGTTCAAATTCTAGGATGCTATTTCAATGCAGCTCTGAAGCAATCCAGGCAGAGTTGTTAAAGCCTCTTGAGTGATTTCCATGTACCTTGGAAAAGATGGGCAAGTTCTCCCTGGTGTTCAGTCCTTGTCCTTTCTATCAGTGTCATTATCAAACACATTGTCGTAACATTGCTGCATGAGTGAGATTGGATGCTGTTTTTTCAATTTATCAGAAACTGTACTTCTAAAATACCTCAATGACAGAGAAATGGTTCAGGACAGCCCAATCAGAGCATAATACATTCAATGGCCACTTTATTATGGACAGCCGTACATCCCACTACACTTGTTAGTGCCGATATCTCATCATCCAAAATTTTCGATGTAACTTAATGCATAAAAGCATGCAGGAATGGTCAGGAGATTCATTTGCTGTTGAGACCAAACATCAGCATAGAAGAGAAATGAGATCGTAGTGACCTTGACCATGGATTGATCACATGTGCCAGGCAGGGTGGTTTGAGAATCTCAGAACCTTCAGCGACTTTCATGTACAAGAGATTCCAGCGTTTAAAGATAAGTCATCTGATCTTTGGCAGTTCTATGGGTGAAAATATTTGTTTCTGTGATATGTCAGACTGTTTAAGGTGACAGAAAGGTGCTATTAACTCAAATTACGACATGTTAAATCAATGGTGTGCAGAAGAACATCTCATGAACATGGAATGTCGAAACTAATTTAACGTCATTGCTGCTTGTGTAGTTTAGGAGCCAACATGTCTAATGATATTGTGAGAAATTTAAAATTCTAATTGGAATCTTGACCTTGAGTTTAGAAATAGCAAGTTGTAAATTGCAAAGGATTTAACCAACAGCTACAAACTAACAGTCAAACATGTCAGTTTGCTATGAAAATGCTTTGAGAACATAGAACAATGACGAGTACAGCACAGCACCAGGCCATTTGGGCCACAATGTTGTGATGAACTAGCTATAAAGCAAATCAAAAACACCCAAACACTAATACTTCCTGCCTATACCATGTCCATACCCTCCATCTTCCTGCAATCCTCTATCAGATTACCCCTCAGCCTTTGGAGCTCCAGTGGAAACAACATTTTATTACGCCTCCTGTGATAGCACACACCCTCTAAATGAAGCAGCATCCTGGTAAACATATTCTTCACCCTCTCCAACGCCTCCACATCCTTCCAAGTGTGGGGCGACCAGTACTGTATGCAGTCATCCAGATGTGTCCCAACGAGAGTCTTACAAAGTAGGAACATGACTATTGAGCTAAATTATTTGAATAATAAATGCAAGCAGGTTGTAAGCCTATTTCTAAACAACATACCAACTTGTGTAGCTACTTACAACTAGCAATGAACTAGGATGCCATGATCTCTCTGCTCAGCAACACCAAAGGACCTTGCCCATAACAGTGTTCTGTCTTGCGTTTGCCTTACTGAGGTGCAATTCGTCACATTTATCTGGGTCAAATTCCATTTGCCATTTCCCAGCCTATATCTGCAATTGATCTACATTTTGCTGTATTTATTGCCAGTCCTCCACACTATCCACAGCTCCATCAATTGTTTAATCATCTGCCAATTTACCAATGAAGCCATCTCCATTTAATGCTTGTCAATAATTATTTCAGAAAGACTCAGACAAATCAGATTTACCTGTAACGAAGAAATCGAAGTTGCTTTCTTTGAGCTGCTGTATCAGATTTCGGTGGTTGTCCCCTATATATTGTGATTCAGGGAGGGGAACAACCTCAAATGGAGTATTTTGCAATGGCGCAAATATTTGGATAAACATGTTTGTGAAGAGTAATCAATGCACCGTGACTATGAACAAACAGTTCATATCTTAGTGTATTCAAATGGGGATCTTATATACTCACTGTGCCTGGAGATGAAATCCACATATTTACAAAATCAAAGTGAACACTCTTACTGTTAGGAGAAGTAAGAACCAAGATGCACTTATACCTCATCCGTAGCATGGACTCTCAAATTGCACCGTCCACTGCAATCTTGGTCAGCAACCAATAATTTCCTATCTTTTTCCTTCCTGTGTTCCTCAGGAGTAGAGTGACATTTGTGATTTCCCGGTCACGGGGAGCAATTCCTGACTAATTATTCTTGCACTATGAATGCCTTCACAATCGCTTCAGCCTCTTTTTGCGAATCCGTGATGTCTTGTCCATCCACCGTCAGGATTTACAACTCTCCAAGCAATATCTCCTTATTAAAAGTGATGATACTCAATGCCGCCCAGGCTTCAATTTCTGGCATCTCTTCATGTCGGAAAACATTGGAGACTGACACAAAGTACGTGTACAGTTCTCTGCCGTTTCAGTGTATCTGACAACTTCTCCAGTGTCATTTCCCAGAGGTCCAATATCCATTCTACACTCTCTTTTACTGTTTATACATCTGTAAAAGTACTCTTTGTATCCTCTTTAATATTCACAAAAAGAATTAGGTTTAATATCACTGCTATATGTCTTGAAATGTGTTATGCTCGAGAAGTACATCGTAATACATTATAATAAAACCAGTAAATCACAGTTAGATTTCTATAAAAATAGTATAAAAAAGTTAAATAAGTAAGAAATCCGATGTCAGATGGGAAGAGGCTGTCGCTGAACTATTGAGTGTGTGCCTTCAGGCTCCTGTACCTCCTCCATGATGGTAGAAATGGGAAGAAGGCATGTCCTGGGTGGTGGTGGTCCTTCATGATGGATGCTGCCTTTTTGAGGCAGCGCTCGTCAGTGATGTCATGGATGCTATTATTTAATCCATACTTTTCCTTAATTCTATTGTAATTATTCTGCACATTATTCTACACCTTCTGCATTATTAATGTTTTACCTTATCCTACCTCATTACACTGTGTAACGATATGATTTGATTTGTCTCAAGGGTATACATGCAAAAACATTTACTATTGCGGTACCTATGGCAATAATAAAAACATTCCAATTCCAATCTGTTGAACCCACTTCCCTGCTATTTAGTGAAATACTGTCCACAGCCCTAGTTATGTGATTTGTCAGGACTTCAGACCTAGCATGTTTCAGCTGGAACTTGTCCAATCAAATCATCTCCATCCTTCCGCAATAGTGGAAGCAAAGTACCATGAATCTAAGCATTCTTCTCTTCCTCCAGCCAGCCCTCCTGTCACCCGCAGCCATTGGATCGTCTTGACTTAAGGAGGGACAGCTGTAGCCTAATAGGGGGCAGGTGTTTATAAGGGACTCGGGGACTGAGCCTGGGTGTGGGTTGTCCTACTCCGAAGCCGGTTTAACCCGATCTGTACCTGGGCTGCCGGCTCTGAATTCTGCTCTTTCCCTGGTTGCCGGCCTGCTCGGAATCCTGTTTTGCCCTGTTGCCGGCCTCTTCTGCATATGTTCTGTCCGGTTGGACTTGTTCCACTGCTTCTCTCGTGTGCGCTGGTCCCGCTGTTCCGCCTTAGTCGCCTTGCCTGCGCTGTCACGCTGTTGGTTGCCCTTCCCAATAAACCGGTGTATCACGGTAGCCCTACTGCTCACGTGGACGCAGCTTTCTTCTGATTCCTTGCCTCCCTCAGGCAGGCCCGGCTGGACTGCCGCTGCCCGGTGGGGATTCTGCCCTTTCCACCCATTGCTCACTAAGGGTTGTGCCCCGCACCTGCCCAGGTGTCCGCTCCTTGCAGATGCCTCCGTGTTTTTAGCCTGGGAGGTGGCCCTGCCCGGGATCCATGCGGCCCGCCACGAGCTCTGGGATCCTCCTGCCCTATCACGAAATCGGGGATCCAGCCCCGCCTGCATAAGCCCCTGCATGCCACGGCATCCCCATCCTGTCCTACCCCTAGTACTTCAGTGCCTGCGTTCTGCATTCGGGTCCAATCCTGTCCCCGTCCTGACAAGCTCCTGGAGACTTGATACTATCAAAAGGCTTGTCAGGAGGCAGATAAGAGTCAGGAGTCTAGATGTAGGGATGAGAGTGATGAAAAACCAGAATGGGTAAGGATGGGATTTCTCTATTAGGTCTCCAGATAAAGTTTGAATAACCAACAGACTTATGATCTGTTATGGCTTCTGTCACATGAAGTGGATGTTTTTCACTGGGTACTGTAAAACAAATGGAAAGTTAAAAACAGTATATTCCACGAATGGATGGTTACGTACTCGTGACATGACAGTGGTACCCTTGTCACTTGACAGGGGTTGAAGCTGTACTGGACTTGAGGTAATGGTCTTGTGATGGTGAAATGACGTCATTTTCCCGCCAGTAGAGATCATGTGACAGTTTTTTTTTACTGGTTATAAAAGGAAGACCCCACCCTGTGAGGAGGGGCAGCTCGTGGCTGGATTTGTCAAGTTGATTTCATGCCACTGCGTGATTTAATGGGATGACGCAGTTTAGCTGAAGGGTGAAGTTTTATCAAATGCCAAAAGCTTAAAAGATCATTGCCAGCAGGTTCTTGAAATACTGCTAGTTCCGAAATCAGTGGAGAGTGAAGATCGAAGATCGAGGAGGATCTATTTCGACGGTGAAACGGGTTCGACCTTATTTAATCCTTAATCGAAAGGATTTCGTGGACTGTTCACGTGTTAATCTCTGCGGGAAAGCCGGAGATTGAGGACAGTGTGATAAAGGAAAGGTCAGTGCCTTTAAGCCGTTCCATTTTGTAAATTCGTCGTGGGAGAAGTTCGACATCGGGTATCGAAGTGAAGCGACGTGAAAGAAAATTTAAATAGTCTTATAAAGTCTCTCCTTTTAGCTGAACTGTGAGCATATCGAACTTTTGGCAATACTACTTTCAAGAACTGTTTTTGCAATATCGCTTTAAGGACTGTTTGAGCTGCCGCACAGCAGCTGTTTCCGGTTACGTTAGTGTTTGGTTACTTTTGGGGGGGTTTGTTTTCTGTGTTTAATAAACGTGTTATTTGTTATACAGAACCCCTTGCCGAACATATATTCATTGTTGCCGGAATACGTAACAGGATGACGTCAGCTTTTCTGTCAATGCAGAATCATCTCACCCACTTCCACGTAGCAAATCAGTGGTCAGCACTTTACACCACTTAATATCTTTGAATCCAAACCCCAGCTCCTGAAGGGAAAAAGGTAGGTCATCGGGCATCGTGAATAAATTATTGAGATTTATTTCTCGTCAGCTGAGGAATACTATGTTACCCTGCAGACTTTGTATGAATTGAACGAGCTGGTCTTTGTGCAATAGATGTCAAGTCTGATCTCTAATTGCGACTAATACGTATCTGTGGAGGGAAATCCCCATAACTGGACAACTGTAAATCCTGCATTGGACTCAGCCGACGGCCCCTGTGCTCCACCATAGACTTTCCATAGAGTCCAAAAAGAGAGAGTGACATTCCACAGATCTTCCCAGTTCACAAGCTGGGAAATCCCCTGGCTAAATTCATCTCAGATTTACTAAGTACAAACTAAGTTAATAGACATGTTTTTACCATTTAGAAGACATTTGGACATGTGCATTGATTAGAAAGGTTTAGAGGGTCATTGAGGGCAAATAAGAAGCTCATTCAGGTAACTTGCTCAGCGTGGATGTGTTTGGCCGAAGTGCCTGTTTTCTGTGCAGTATATTTCTCCAAATCTATTTTATTAAGTAGTTCAGATTATTTTCTTTTTGTAATAGTGGACATGTGTTTTCAGCCGATGAATCTTTAAAACTGAGTTTGTGGAAAAAGCTGCCGATGTCAGCAGAGCAGCTGCTCGCTCTGGAACTGGCCCTGTGCTCTTTTGAGTCAAGCTGATGTGCAGTCAGCTGGCAAACCAGTGCAGAGAATCAATTGTCAAACTGATCTACTGTCACTGGTGCTTCCAGCTCCCCTGTGAGCTGACTCCGTTATCGAGTGTGACTTTATATATAGTAAGCAGCACTCAGCTTTCGGGCTTAATACTGAATTAACCCCATGGACTGGCGTTATGAAGTGTCTGTGGGCCAAGATGGGAACATACCCAGATTAATTGTCCTAGGCCATTCTGAGCAGGTTCTCCAGAGAAAAATTGTAGTAAGAGGACAGCTTGCATAATGTAGATTTTGAGAGAATGATGAGTGATAATCTCAAACACTTTAGAATCTCAGTGTTTCCTGTGGGACTACTAAACCTGTTCCACTGTCCAGCAGAGATCAGAGGCTGGTCACTGTCTGAACTTGATAGATTCATGGTGTTCTTTGCCTTACATCCACATCAGGTTTAAAAATGTTACTGGTGTTTATCTGCTGCACCTATATTTCCAGTACGCTCATCGCTACCCTTTCAGTGACAGATCTGAATGCCACTCGTATTGACCCAGACATTTACATTCGGACCTAAAATATCCTCTTCTACACCTCACCAATTGTTCACTTACATCGAAACTGTGCATCGTATTCCAATATATTTTCTGTGCAGTCATAAAAAGTACAAATTGATCAATGTATATTTCACCCTTTGTGTGTTCTACTGGTGCCTGTCGACCATGTGGCCTTGCTTATCTTGTTGCTGCTCAGTTCTGTTATTCAGCTGATGGAAGACTGACGTATCATGGAGGGAGAAAGATGAACTTAGAGAAATGGAGACTGCAAGAACTGCTTCTGTTCCCAGCCATTCTCCATGACAACAATAATTCTGGACTCGCTGGTTGACAGGATACGCTCAAGGAACAAAGACAGAATGAATGTTAACAACGTTTGAGGGCAGCATTCGTGAAATAACGAAGTTGAATTTGTTCAGGTCTCGTACCACACATCCGCCAATCTCTTTGACACCCACAATCTTTAGGAATTAAATGCTGGAGCATCAAGTCTACGACTGCCAGACTGGGTAACAGCTTCTTCCCTCAGGCTGAGAACCTAATAAATATCCTCGCACCACCAAGGTCTCATCACGAGCAATGTGAGCTGTTTATTGTTTACTGTTTACTCTTTACAATTCACCCGTGCTGCCCACTGCATGTATTGTGAATTTTATTTTAGCCATTTATTTGTGACAATGGTGTGTTTTATGTGCTGTGCTTTGTGGGTATATGTTTTCTGAGTGCACCATGGTTTGGAGGAACATTTCTTTATTTGGTTGTCTGTACTTGAACTTGAATTACTGAACCTGTTGAGCTAGTGTGTTTGTCGGTGCAGGTTAACAATGCACAAATTACAGAAGTGGAGGAAAGTCAAATTCACCTGTGCAGACTGAGGTAGATCCACTTTGCCTCTGATACTTTTGAGTATAAATTGGGCTCTGGAAAAATCAGGGTTAACAAACAGAGGCCAAGTGTATTTTGAAAAGGCATTTACCTTTAGGAAGAGATCTCACTGTTCATGGCTCTGGGAGAAATTCATTGAACCAGGCGGGTTTGTGGATCTTGGATATGAAGTAGAAATGTTGGTTATGGGGTGAGGGTACTATTATGTTGGTGGCAGTCTAACATGTCTGGTGCTATGAAAATGCTTTGAAAACAATGCAGAGTACTGTTGGGGGAGACAGTCTATGGGGGAAGCAACTATGGTGGCACTTCTGACACAGAGTCTGCCCCTGTGACTCAGATGACAGGGACATCAAAGATGCAATAATAACAGGGTTGACTTAGTGGGCGATTTTAATTTCCCAAATGTTAATTAGCATCTCCATCGAGCAAGGGGTTCAGATGGAGTGGCATTGTTAGGCGGGTTCAGGAAAGTTTCTTGCCAAAATATGATGATAAGCCTACATGAGGAGAGGCTGTACTTGATCGAGTATTGGGAAATGAACCTAGTCAGGTGTCAGGTCTCTCAGTTGTAGAGCATTTTGGAGATAGAAATCACAATTCTATCTCCTTTACCATAACATTGGAGAGAGATAGGAACAGATAAGTTAGGAAAACGTTTAATAAGAGTAGGGGGAAATATCATGCTATCCGGTAGGAACGTGGAAGCTTGAATTGGGAGCAGATGTTATCAGGAAATGTATGGCAGAAATGTGGTAAATGTTCAGTGGATGTTTGTGTGGATTCCTGAAGAGATGTGTTCTAATGAGACAGGGAGAGGATGGTACGGGACAGGAACCATGGGGTACAAATGCTGTTGTAACTCTAATCAAGAGGAGAGCAAAAGCTCATGAAAGGTGCGAAAGACTAGATAATGATTGAGATCTAGAAGATTGAGGCCAGAAGCGGCCAGGTGAAGGATTGATGAGCATGATAAAGGAAAACCCCAAGGCATTCTACAAGGACAGGAATAGCAAGGGGATAAGACGTGAGAGAATAGGACCAATAAAGAGTGCCGGGGGATACGTGTGAATGGAACACAGGCGACTGTGGAAGGCGAGGGGTGGAGCCCATGGCAATGATATTTGCTTCATGAATGGGGACAGAAGTAGTTCCGGAGGATTGGAGTGTTGCAGATCTTGTTCCATTATTCAACAAAGGAAGCAGAGTTAGCCCGGGAAATTGAAGACCAGTGAGTCTTACTTCAGTTGATGGTTAGTACTTTGGTGGAGAGATCCCGTGAGGTCTAATTTATAAACATATGGAGAGGTATAATATGATTATAAATTAAAAGCATGGCTTTGTCAAAGAAGGTTGTGCCTTACGAGTCTGATTGAATTTTTTGAGGATGTAACTAAATATATTGATTAAGGTAGAGCGGAAAATTTAGTGTATATGGACTTTAGTAATGCAATTCATATGATATCCCATGGAAAGCTTATGGAGAAACTAAGCAGGCATGGGATCCAAGGGACATTGCTTTGAGCATCCAGAACTAGCTTGCCCACAGATGGAAAAGTGTGATTTTAAACGAGTCATATTCTGCATAGAGTTCGGCGACCAGTGGTGTGCCTCAGGGACCTGTTCTAGACGCCCTTCTCATTCTGATTTTTATAAATGGTCTAGATGAGGAAGTGGAAGAGGATTTAGTAAATTTGCTGATGTCACAGAGGTTGGGCGTGTTGTGGATAGTGTGGAAAGCTGTCAGATATCACAGCAGAACATTGATATGGTGCAAAACTGGGCTGAGAGTTGGCAGATGGAGTTCAACAAAGATAATGTGAGGTGGTTCATTTTGGTAGGTGAATTATGATGTCAGAATATAGTATTAATAGTAAAATTCTTGGCAGTGTGGAGGAACAGAGGGATCTTGGGGTCCAAGTCCATAGGACACTCAAAGCTGCTGTTCAGGTTGACTGTGGTTGATGAGACATACGGTGCATTGGCCTTCACCAACTGTGGGATTGAGATCAAGAGCCGAGAGGTTAATATTGCAGCTATATAGTACCCCTGTCAGACCCCACTTGGAATACTGTGTCCAGTTCTGGTCGCTGCACAAAAGGAAGAATGTGGAGACTACAGAGAGGGTGCAGAGGAGATTTACGAGGATGGTCCCGGTAGTGAGGAGCATGCCCATTGAGAATAGATTGAATGATCTTGTCCTTTTCTTCTCAGAGCAACGAAGGATGGGTGGTGACATAATAGAGGTGTATAAGATGATCAGGGGCTTTGTTTGTGCAGATAGTCAGAGGTCTTATCCCAGGGCTGAAAAGGCTAATGTGTGAGGGCACATTTTGAAGGTGTTTGGAAGTAGATACAGAGGAGATGTCAGGGGTACGTATTTTAAGCAGTGAGGGATGAGTTTGTGGAATGGTGCAGGAGGATACAATAGGGTATTTGAAGAGACTCCTGGGATGGAACATGGAGTTTAGAAAAAATAGAGGGCTATGTGTAATCCGGGGTAAATTCAAAATTCAAAAAAATGTTCGGTAAACCATTGTGGGCCAAAGGACCTGCATTGTGCAGGAAGTTTTCCATGTTCTATGTTCTAAATGCTCTTCATATTACAAGACATTCAATCCTCGGTTTTATATTCTGATTCTCTTGAAATAAAATTTTACACGGCATTTACCTTCCTGACCACAGAATCAACCAACAAATTAAGTTTTCAAATGCTGCACAGGAATCCCAAATGCTTTTGCACTTCAGATTTTTATGTTTTATTTCCATTTAGAAAGCAGTAAAACTTTCATTTCTTCTAACAAAGTTTACAACCATAAACCTCTCAACATTGGATTCATCTGCCACTTATTTGACCATTCCCTTAATGTGTCGAATTCTTCTGTATCTTCCCTATTCTTTCAAATCTACTGCCGATTCACTTATCTTTGTATCGTCTGCAAACTTTGCAACAAGGCCATCAATTCCATCAGGTCCATCAATCCCATCATTCAAATCATTCTCATATAATAAAAAAAAATTGGTCACAACACAAAGCCATGAGGAACACCAATAGTCAAGGTAATGAATCAGAAAAGGATCCCATTCTCCCCGCTCTTTTCCTCCTGGTAAGCAGCACTTCTTGAATCCGTGCTGGTATCTTTTCAATAATACCATGGGTTTATAGTTTGTTAAACAGCCTTATGTGTGGCAGCTTGTGAAAAGCCTTCTGAAAATCTATGTCCACAACATCAACTTATCTATATCGACACAACATCAACATATTTGTCTATCTTATTTTTTTCTTTCTTCAAAGAATTCCAACAGATTAGTCAGGCATGGTTTTCTCAAGGAAACCATGCCTCCGACAAGCTATTCGTGCCTCCCAGAATCCCTAAACCACATCCTTTACAATCAACTCCAACATCGTCCCTACCACTAAAGTCTGATTATCTGGCCCCTTCTTTCCTATCTTCTGCCTTTCACATTTCTCAAAGAGTGGGGCGACTGGGACGTTCCGGAGTTTGGAGAACAATTCCAGTCCCATCATGCTCGGAGTCTCTTTACATCCACTGAGTGGAAAGCTTGGGATATTCCCGACTGATCGAGTTTCTTTTCACGGTTCAAAGACCGATAGGCTTGGGAATTGATCATTACAAATTGTCCTGTGATTACACAGCTTGTACCTTGGTTTACTAGGTGGCGCAGCTTGAGGGGATGGAAGTCCTTGTTCCATCTTGCATCTCAATAAATAAGTAAATAATAGATTTGGGGCATCACATCTGAACTGCGGAGGAATTTGGGGTGGGAGAAAAAAAATGATCAGTGGTCCTGGTCCAGGTGAGTCCAGCAAATAGGATAACCACTGAAAAGTGACTGCTAAGCAGCTAAGAAATAAATATAGGAATCAGAATCAAAAGGTTAATATACTCTGCATTGTTATGTAAAGTGCGTGCGCTTGTTACAGGATCAATTAGATTAGGGAGTTAAAAGTGTGCCTCAAAGACTGGAGGAAGATTGCTGATATTCATGATACTTTGGTCCCACTTTTGGGGAGGAATGGAGATGATTTGATTGGACAGGGTACAGCTGAATCATGCTCGGACTGAGGTCCTGACAAGACACATAACTACGGCTATAGACAGTCTTTCACTAAATTGCAGGGAAATGGGTTCAACAGATTGGAAATGTTATGGATGATGTTTAAGTGTATCTTGTTTCTCACTTCTTCTGGCAGCAATAGTGTTAACTTTGATGTCTAAATATGTGGATTTGATCCCAGGGACAGTGCGCACATACGACCCCCGACTGACGACACTGAGTCAGGACCTGTTTGTTCATGGTCACCTTCAATTGATTATTCTTGGCAAACTTGTTTATCCAAATAGAAGCTATTTACATAGAGCTTGATAAGGGTAGGCAGTGCGTGTATCTACATTGATTTTACTCAGGCGCTGGGCAAAGTCTTTTTGGATGGTAATCCAGAAAATTCAGATGCATGTGGTTGGCAGGGAATTGGCTGTTTGGAGTCAGTACTGGCTTTCGCATAAGAGACAGGAGGAGTGGTTGAATGAAAACATTGGAGCTGGAGGTCTTCGATTAGTGGAGTTTCACAGCGATCTATTATGGGACCTCTGCTGCTTGTAATGTCTCTAGATGTCCTGGATGAAAATGTAGATGGATTCGTTAGTAAATTAGCAGATGATACCAGGATTGACGGAGCTGTGGATAGTACAAGGGAGTGGCAATAAATACAACAAAATATAGATCAGTTGCAGATATAGGCTGAGAAATGGCAGATGGAATTTGACCCAGAGAAATGTGAGGAACTGCAACTCTGCAGGGCAAATGCAAAGAGACAGAACGCTGTTATGGACAAGGTCTTTTAGAGTGTTGCTGAGCAGAGATCATGGCATCCCCATTCATTGCTAGTTGAATGCAGCTACACAGGTTGATATGTTGCTTCAGAGAAGCTTACAGAATGCTTTCATTTATTTGTCGAGGTATTGAGTTCAAAATTCATGTTCCCACTTGGTAAAACTCTCGTTGGGCCACGTCAGGATCACTGCATAAAGTTCTGGTGGCCCCACACTTGGAAGGATGTGGAGGCTCTGTAGAGGGTGCAGAGTATGTTTACCAGGATGCTGCCTCAGTTAAAGGGTGTGTACTATCACAAGAGGGGTAATAAAATAGTTGTTTTCACTGCAACTCCAGAGACTGAGAGGTGATCTGATGCAGGAAGATGGAGGGATTTGGACATGGTTTAGGTAGGAGGGATTAGTGGGTTTGGTTTACCAATGACGGACTGGGTCATATTTACTACTACTGACAGGCTTTTCCGTACAATGGCATTGATGTTTCCATATCAGGCCACGAGAAAACCAGTCAATATACTCTCTAACATACATCTGTGGAAATTTGTAAATGTTTCAGCTAACATGTCAAATTTTGTCAAGCTTCCAAGAAAGTATAGCGTTTTTGGTGACATTCAAAATCTACTCAAATTTCTATTGAAATATAGCCGCCGAAATACCTTCTTTACAACAGCATAAATATGTTGGGTCCAGGTTAGGTCCTCGGATATATTCACACCCAGGAACTTAGCTCCCTCATTTAATTTCTGATCCCTCCATGAGGATTGGGGTGTGTTATTCTCTCAACTATTTTCTGTCACCTGTCCTCATACCTGAACCCTTTTCAGTGCAACAGCACTCCAGAAAGCATGCTGTGGAATTCTTCCATGGGCAACAAATTCAATAGTCTGAGATAACGGAGCTGCAAGCTGAATTCACTGTTCTTTGTTTCTTGTCAATTCACAGGAAAATATGTGCGGAAGTCTGAGATGCATATTCCCACATAGCTGTCCAGAACACAGCATGCAACCGTTTGGTAAGTAAAGATCTGTTAAGAGCTCGTAAGAACAATGCATTCCAGTCATCCACAACTCTCTGAGTCAAAAGCCTACCTCTCATGTGCCCTTTGAACCCATGCCTTCTCACTCTAGATGCGTACCCTTTGGTATTTGACATTTCAACCCCGGGAAACAGATACTCCCCGTCTAATCTATCTGTGCCTCTTTTAATCTTATAAACTTTTATCTGATCCCGCCTCAGTCTCTGGTGTTCCAGAGAAAACATTTCAGCTTCCTTTCCAATTGTATCTAGTCTCAATTGTAGGCCAAGCTGATGCTGAGGAAATACACCTCCAGAAATATGATTTTGATTTCTGCAATGAGTATGTGTGTGTATGGCAAATATCCATCAGCATTTCCTGGTGAATGATTCAGAGCACACGACTAATGATAAGAGGATGTTCATCATGACATTGGAGTTGTTTCCTTCTGTGTAATAAAGTACTTCAATTTGCTGCATCCGACTACCACTTCTGAGCTGTTATAATTTGAGAATGAAAAATGCTAAAAGTCCAAGTGCAACTATTTTATTTATATTTTCTGCCAATTACACTACTGACAGTTAGGGCAGAAATAAATGTCTTTCTTCTCTGGCCGTGGTCAGGGCTTTCTTCACCATGTCAGTAGCTTCCTCTTGGGTTTCAGTGCAGTCCAGTACACATCCCACGTGGAGACTGAGGAGAAGCATTACACTCAGATCTAGAATAATTCTTCATTGCTGTTTCTGGAGCAGTTTGGTCTTACCAGTCAGAGTTGTTATTCCTTGGCTGAACGCCCAGACCCGTGGACCTCTCTTAGCCTGGCCTCTACTTTTTGACCTATTTGGTACGGCTGATACTGCCGAGAGCCAAAGCGGAAGCCCGTGTCTCCAGACAACATAGAACTCAGGGTCATTGAGGCACAATGGCCTCCAAACCTAAAGCTTGTGGTCCTCTTTCAGGCCTTTATTTTTTGCTATCCCTTATTTTAAGCATTGGCACAATTTAACATTCATCATAAACCACTTCCTCCTGTATCCAAACCTTTATGAATCAGGTTTTCTATCCGATTCAATGTTAAATGTTTATTTTATTCCATGTTTATGGCTCCAAGCTTTCAGTAACAAATGAATATTGCTGACCTTGTATTGTAGATTGGGAATTGCACAGAGGGTTAGGATCACCTAAAGTCTGGATGGTGACAATCTTCAATCTTCCACGACTCTTCAGTCAGTGATAAATGGATGCTTTAGTTGTGTCAAAATAATTCGTCATCGGCTAAGCACTATCTCTGAGCTTAGTCTATTTATTTACTCTTTGAATAATTCACGTCTTCCTGTTGGAATTCTTTGAGGAGAATACAAGTAGGATAGATACATGGGATGCAGCAGATTTTGTTTATCTGGACGTTAGGAAGGCCTTTGACAAGTTACCACACAGATGGCTGATTACCAAAGTAAGAGCCCACGTTTTTACTAGAATGTTATTAACATTGTTAGGTCATTGGCTGATTGGTAAGAGGCAGCAATTGGGAATAAAATGCTCCTTTTCCGGTTACCTGCCAGTGGCCAGTGGTGTTCCGCAGTGGTCGGTGTTGGGATCACTTCTTTTTTTTTTTGCTGTATATAATGACTTAAATGATAGAATAGATGGTTGTGTTGCCAAGTTTCAGATGTTAGAAAGATTCGTGGAAGGGCATGTAGTGTTGAGGAAACAGGTAGAATAGGAATATAGAGAACATAGAATTGCAACAGCACAATACAGGCTCCTTGGTCCACAAAGCTGTGTCAAATATGTCCTTTCTTTAGAACTTTTGCATTATGCCGATGACCTTTTGCTTTATATTTTTAATGTTAAGACTTCATTACCTTTCGTACTTCCTTCATTCTCCTGTTTTTGCCAGTTTTCAGGACATAAAATAAATTTTCATAAGAATGAACATTTTCCTTTGAATAATTTGGTATCAATTAATAGCAACCTTACCTTTAAAATTGTAAGAAATCAATGTAAACACAAGGAAATCTGCAGATGCTGCTAATTCGAGAAACACACACAAGATGAAGGTGGAACGCAGAAGGCCAGGCAGCATGTATAGAAAGAAGCATTGTCGATGTTTCGGGCCGAGACCATTCGTCAGGACTAACTGAAAGAAAAGATAGTGATTTGAAAATAGGAGGTGGAGGGGGGAATGCAAAAATATAAGAAAAGACCTGAGCGCGTGGGTTGAAGCAAAAAGCTAGAGAGCTGATTGGCAAAAGGGATACAGGGCTGGAGAAGGGAAAGGAACATGGGACGGGAGGCCTAGGGAGAAAGAAAGGTGGAGAGGAACACCAGAGTGAGATGGAGAACAGGCAGCGTGATGGACAGAGAGAGAACAAAAAGTGGCGGGGGGGGGGGGGAAATAACTAAATCAGGGCTAGGGTAAGAAGGCGAGGGGCATTAACGAAAGTTAGAGAAGTCAATGTTCATGCCATCAAGTTGGATGCTGCCCAGACGGTATATAGAAAAAGGAAGACATCTTCTTCGTCCTGGAATGAAAAGCCTCATCCCGAGAGCAGATGCGGCGGAGACGCAGGAATTGCGAAGAGGGGATGACATTTTTGCAAGAAACATGGTGGGAATTCAAATAGTCCAGGTAGCTGTAAGATTCAGTCGGCTTATAGAAGATATGTGTAGATAAGCCGTCTCCAGAGATGGAGACAGGAAGATCAAGAAAGGGGAGGGAGGTGTCGGAAATGGACCAGGTAAATTTGAGAACAGGATGGAAGTTGGAGGGAAAGTTAATGAAATCAACGTGTTCAGCATGCGTGCAGAAAGCAGCACCAATGCAGTCGTCGATGTAGCGAAGGAAAAGAGGGGGGCAGATACTCGTATAGGCTTGGAACATGGACTGCTCCACAAAGCCAACAGAAAGGCTGACGTAGATGGGACCCATGCGGGTGCCCCTGGCTGCACCTTTGGTATGGAGGAAGTGGCAGGAGCCAAAGGACAAATTATTGAGAGTGAGAACGAATTCCTCTAGACGGAGTTGAGTGGTGATAGACGGGAATTGGTTTGGTCTGGAATCCAAAAATAATCGGAGAGCTTTAAGACCTTCTTGGTGGGGGATGGAGGTATATAGGGACTGCACGTCTATGGCGAAAATATAGCAGTGGGGGGCAATAGAACTAAAAATCACTGAAAAAATTCAGAACATGAGAAGTGTCACGAACATAGGTGGGAAGGGATTGAACAAGGTTGGATAAAACAGTGTCAGGATACGCAGAAATGAGTCCGGTGGGGCAGAAGCAAGCTGAGACAATAGGTCTACCTGGACAGGCATGTGGATTTGTGGATCTTGTGCAGGAGGCTGAGACGGGAAGTACAGGGTGTGGGAACTATGAGATTGGTGGCAGGGGATGGGAGCTCCCCTGAGCTGACAAGGTTGGTGATGGTGTGGGAGACAGTGGCCTGGTGCTCCTTAGTAGGGTCATGATCGAGGTGTAAGTAAGAGGAGGTATCAGTGAGTTGTCGCTGTGCCTCGGCCATGTAGAAGTCAGTACACAAGGCCACGACAGCGCCCCCTTATCAGCGGGTTTGATACTGAGTTTGGGGTTGGAGCGGAGAGCAGAGCTTTCGGAAGAAGTGAGGTTGGAAGTGGAACAAGTGGAAGTCCAGATGGTTGATGTTCCGTCAGCAGCTAGCAATAAAGAGATCCAGAGCAGGCAGAAGACCAGAGCGGGGTGTTGATGAAGAGGAGTTTGGTTGAAGACGGGTCATCGGTGGGGGTGGGAGTCCTTGCCGAAGAATTAGGCTCGTAGACGGAGCCGGCGGAAGAAAAGTTCAGCATCATGGCGTACGTCGAACTCGCTGAGGTGTGGGCGAAGGAGCACAAAGATGAGGTCTTTACTGAGGACAGAGCACTCTGCCTCAGGGAGTTGAATGTCGGAGGGGATGGTAAATTCCCGGCACGGGTGAGAGATAAGATCACAGGGGAGAGGCTGGTGAAGTCGGTGGAGAGGGGAGGATTAGGGTGAGAGGAAGGTGGAGCCTCTGAGGGTCCAGGAGCTGACGATGGGATTGAGGGAGAGGAGAATGCAGAGTGGTGCTTGGGGAAGGTCAGACAGGAGTCACAACCGCTGCACGTGAAGACCCGGCCTGGTGTTCAAGGCTGGAGTCGCAGTTGGGGTCTGCGCAATTGCGTTGAAGGTGTCCATGGTCGTTGGAACTGGCATTGATGATGCTGGAGTCCGGGTTTTGAATATGCCCTGGGTTGCTGTGGCAGCCGAGATCGACGGCGGGGCCATTCCATGGTCTTTGGAACCAGCATTGATGGTGCTGGAGTCCGGATTTTGAATATGCCCTGGGTTGCTGTGGCAGCCGAGATCGACGGGGGGCCATTACATGGTCTTTTGAACCAGTATTGATGGTGCTGGAGTCCGGGTATGAGAGAGTGTGAGATGTTTGAGAGAGCCATGGTTTTCAAGGGACATTGGAAGATTATTTCGAAAAAGAGAAAGATCTATAATAAATATAGGCAGCATGGTGTAAATGACGTGTTTGAGGAATATAAAGAATATAAATAAATTTTCTTAAGGAAGAAAATAGAAACGCTAAAAGAAGATACGAGGTTGCTTTGGCAAGTATGGTGAAAATAAATCCTAAAGGTTTCTACAGTTATATCAATAGCAAAAGGATAGTAAGGGAGAAAATTGGTCCCTTAGAGAATCAGAGTGGACAGCTATATGTGGAGCCAAAAGAGATGGGGTCGATTTTGAACAATTTATTTTCTTCGGTATTCAATAAGGAGAAGTAAATTGTATCGTGTAAGATAAGGGAAACAAGTATGGTAGTTGTGGAAACTATGATGAGTAAAAAAGAGGAAGTACTGGCGCTTTTAACGAATATAAAATGGCAAAAGCCTTTGGGTCCTGACAGGATTTTCCATTGGACCTTGAGGGAAGTTAGTGTAGATACAGCTTGGGCTGTGACAGAAATATTTCAAATGTCATTAGAGACGGTCATCCCTACTTCGAGACACACCGCTAATTCTGCGACACCTCTGGTGCCTGACTGCATCGGTCTCGACCATTGCTCTGGATTCATCAGCTGCGTGGAGAGCATTCACCCCTGCATGGGCAACAGCTTGCTTTATGTATCGTACTTCCCTGACTTGCATATTGACTTTCATCCGCGAAGGTACAATATCCATGGTCGAACCTGACCAGCGGAGGGCCATCAACAGCATGTCTGACTATGGCCCCCTCTCCTGCTGCGATGAGGCCAAGTATATGTTGAATGAGCAACGACTCATATTCCGATTGTGTAGCCTCCAATCTCGACGGCATGAACATTGATTTCTTCAAATTCAAGAAATGAATATCCTGTGCTTCTTCCGCCCACTCCACCTCAGCGTTCCTTCGGATCCCCCCGCCCCATTCTGGTGGCTTTTTACTCCTTCACTTCCCCTCACGCACCGCCATGACCTCCTCATCAATTCTGTCTGGCTCTCCATCTCTTTTGTGTAATCCCGTGGTCCTGCGTCTCTCCTGTTAGATTCCTTTCTCTTCATCTCTTTGCCTTTTCTGCCTGTCACTCAGCTCTTCACATAATCGTTCCTCCAGAAACCAGACCCCTCCCGCACTCACTTGTCCTTCTACTCCTCCCCCATCACCTAATTCTGGCTTTTGTCTCTTTCTCTTTAATCAGAATGAAGGTTCCCAGCCCGAGCTGTCGACTGGTTGCTGAGTTCCTCCAACATTCTCTGTGTGTTTGCTTCTGTTTGTTTATTGATTAAAATAATCAGACTGGTTCAGTGGAAGAGGAATTTGTGGAATGGTCAGAGACAGTTTCATACAGTAGTTTATTTACCCAGGAACATGCCATTTCAGTTGTAATCTGTGTAAAGAGGTGGTATTACAGAGAGTTCTTGCGGTGAAGGATCCTGAATATGAGCAGTGGCAGATGTTTAAGGAGAAGGTTCGTTAGAGCCGACATTTATCCCGATCAGACAGAGGAATCACAGGGAGCAAACAACAGTCTGTGGTTAAAAGAGTTCAAGGTAAATATTAACTCAGAGAACAAACAAAGAGGCAAAGACAGGGTGGACAAAACAGTCGGGATTTTTCCAGTAACTCATGATGCGACAAAAGATAAAAATATCAAGGAAAAACAGATTAGTTAACTCAATAATTTCCATTAGTGTTTTCAGTGGGGACACAGCAAACATCCTACAGATATCTAACGGTGACATTTCAATGCTGTGCCATAATGTGTAGCAATCACCATCAGGGGTGATAAACTAATGGGACTAAAAGCAAAAATATCCAGTTCCCAACGACCTGCACCAGACGGTTTCACAGGAAGGCTGGAGAGAAAGTAGAGACATTGGAATCTGTCAAAAATCACTGTTACAGAAAGGTCCCAGTGGAGCTGAAAACCATTGCTGAAGGGTGGAAGAGAAAGGAAAACAAAGTAGGTAACTGTACTGGAGTCTATAATCTGTGAAGAAATGACAAGTCATTTAGAAAAGTTTAATGTCATTGAACTAAACCAAGAGGGTTTACAGTCAGATTCACACAGCACAGAAACAAGTCTTCAGCTCAAATGGTCCACACTGACCAAAATTCCCATCTGAGCTTCTGGTCTGTAACCGCCTCACAACGATATTATGAACAATGTTATCCTCCGTCCCATTTCCCACCTTCTGACCCATATCCTTCAAAACCTTTCCGTCCCATTAGCCTGTCCGAGTACTGCTTCGATGTACCTCATTCAACCACTCCCCCAGTAGCTCATTCCATTTGCTGTCCAGCCTGTGCTTGGAAATGTTGCCCTTCAGGTTCCTATTAGATCTCCTCTTACACCAATGCCTTCCGGTTCCTGATTCCCCAACACTGGCAGAAAGACTGTTTTATTCGACCCACACTGCAATACACCTCTGCAATACCAGCACTCATTCTCTGACATTCCAGGGAAAATTGTCCAAAACACCTTTCACAATTCAGTCCTTTGAGATCCAGTCACATCCCAGTAAATCTCCTCTGCACTCTTTCCAGGTGATTGGTGTCTGTCATACAGCAGGGCGACCTGAACTAAACACTATTTGCAAAATGCGGCGAAACCAACGTGGTGTGCATCTGCACCATTTCTTCCCAGCTTCTATATTCGGTGCCCTGACTGAAGGACAGTGTTCCAAACCCCTCTTCACCACCCTGTCCATCTGGAACCTGGTCTTGGACCCTGTAACCTGGGTTACTGAATATTAAAACAACACACAGAAAATGCTGGTGGAACACAGCAGGCCAGGCAGCATCTATTAGGAGAAGCACTGTCGACGTTTCGGGCCGAGACCCTTCACCCCACACTCAGGTTGGAGGAATAACACCTTATATACCAGCTGGTTAGCCTCCAACCTGATGGCATGAACATTGACTTCTCTAACTTCCGTTAATGCACCTTCTTACCCCATCCCTGACATATTTAGTTTTTTTCCCCTTTCTCCCTTTATTTTTTCTTTCTCTCTCTGCGCATCACTCTGCCTGTTCTCCATCTCCCTCTGGTGCTCCCCTCCCCTTTTCCTTCTCACTCGGCATCCCGTCCCATGATCCTTTCCCTTCTCGAGCTCTGTAACCCTTTTACCAATCACCTCTCTGGCTCTCAGCTTCACCCCACCCCCTCCGGTCTTCTCCTGACATTTTGAATTCCCCCCCCACTTTCAAATCTCTTACTATCTTTCCGTTCAGTTAGTCCTGACGAAGGGTCTCGGCCCGAAACTTCGACAGCCCTTCTCCCTATAGATGCTGCCTCGCCTGTTGCGTTCCACCAGCATTTTGTGTGATACCAGAGTTTTGAGACTTTATAGGGGAAGTTGGAGAAGTGTGTCTTTGTACTTTCAGGGGCATTTACCACATGTAAGGCAAGTGCACAAGACAAGAGCTCTGTGCTGGGAAGGAAGTGTGTTAATATTGATTGAAGTCAGGTTATCATACTGAGACAGAATAACGTGTAAGGAGGATATAATTGGTGGAGTTTTCCAGGGATCATCAATGACTTATTGATATTAATGACCCGATGAAAGGGCAGAATGTGCGGAATCCACGGTGTCAATGATGGGGAACGTGATGAGGGGACGTGTTGTGTTTGAACATCTGGTCTCTCCAACAAGACATGGGGAAGCTGGTGAGAAGAATACTTGGTAAATGAAGCTTAATGTGGTAAAGTGTGATGGCATGCAGAGAAGCAGGAGGAAACAAAAGTCAGACAATTATTTATGTAGAGATAAATTGTCAATGAGAGAAATAGAGAGGCGTCAATGTGTTCTCCTGCACAACGAATTAGAGATGGGTGTAGTGAGTGGTTCATAAAATCATATATGACCAAGGTTCAGAGGTGAATGGTTCATTGATATTTATTGCTGTAGAGAAATAGAGAGGTTTTGTTACAGTGTCAGACAAATGCACAATGATGGATTTTGCAAAGTTAAAGCAGGTTATGACACAGACAGAGAATAATAGGTTCCTGAGGATTGTTGACGAAAAGAAAGATTTGGGGTACAGGTACATAATTTCATGAAGGTGCCAACACAGGTAGACAAGGTTGTGAAGAAGGTGCACGTCATGCTTGCCTTCATCGGCAAAAGGCTTTGAGAGGAGCTGGGATATCATATTACAGTTGTACAAATCAATAATGAAACCACACCAGGAGTACCCTGTGCAGTTCTGGTCACCACGAGAGGAAGGATGTGGTTCAGCTGAAACGATGCAAAAATGATTCACAGGAATGTTACATGGACCGCGGGATTCAGTTACAAGGAAAGATCATACTGACTTGGACTGTTTTCCACGAAGTGAAGGAGGCTGACAGGTGAAATGGTAGAACTTTATAAAACTAAGAGAGGCGTAGACAAGCAGAATCACTTACCCAGGGTGCAAGTATCAAATATGACAAGGTGCAGCTTTAAAATGCCAGGGTGAGTACTTAAAGGTGGGCATTAGTGGAGGTAAGATTAGTGTCTCCGTAAAAAGGGAGGGTGGGGAATAAATCGATCAGGGATGGGCTAAGAAAGGGAGGAAGTTTATTAACGGGTTTGAAAAAATCTATGTTCATTCCATCAGGTTGGAGGCTACCCAGACGGAATATGCGGTGTTGTTCCTCTAACCTGAGTGTGGCTTCATCGTGCCAGTAGAGGAGTCGTGGATAGACATATCAGAATGGGAATGGGACGCGGAATTAAAATATGGGGCCACTAGGAGGTGCTGCTTTCTCTGGCTTTTCATGTCTATCCACGGTCCCAGAACAGGAACACTGCAATCCAGTAACGTTGCTCAGTCTCCTTCATCCTTCAACGCTGGCAGATGGTATCTATTTGGTACTACATATGCCGAATTGTAATAACCCCTTGACAGCGTTTGTTCAGCCTGCCAGCCGAATCTGTAACTGCCATCAGCAGAAGTTGTGATATTACTGGTGACATAGCTATTGTCCGTACAGTTAGCTAAATCTGATCCCATTACCCCGTAGATGCAATAACGGACTTCACACTCATTCTCGTGAAGTTGTTTCAGAGATTAGGATTCGTGCAGTCCATTATAAGAAATTTAATGTCAGCGTTCAAAACAGTTCCATTGGCAAGAGTAATTTCTCTGGGCAGTTCAGACCAGTGCTCCCTTCACAGATCTAACATTGCTACTAAAGTAAAACACAGACTCAATCTTGCCCAAACCTCAGCACCTGCAACTGGCTTTCGCACGGTGCTGACACCGATCGAAGCTTGTGTCTTCCTTGCTCTCAGCAAAGGATCGGCTATCTCGCCTCGGTTCAGCCACATCGAATTGTCTTCAATTCCAAAAGGAAGTTACAGACTATAACGTACGATGGTCTACACACACAAATTGCTTGAAGAACTCAGCAGGCCAGACAGCATTAACAGAAGAAGTACTTTTTTTTTCAAAGATGCTGCCTGACCTGCGAAGCTCCTCCAGCATTTTGAGTTTGTTGCTCGAAGTTCCAGCAGCTGTAGATTTCCTCTTGTTTGCCAATTGTGATGATCGTTTGTCAGAAAACGTGTGGTGAAAAAACAGCGCAGAACCTCAGGATACTGACCACCACCCCTTTCTAGTGAAGATGCAAACTATCCCTTTGGTATCGATCACCCCTGCAGAGGTGAAGTCCCAGTGATTGGGTGAATGCAAGTCGGCTTTTTCCATGGGGGTTGGGAGGTACTACAACCAGAGCGCATGAGTTAAGGATGATGGGTGAAAGTTTAAGGAGAACAGGAAAGGAAAATTCTTCACTCAGACGGTTGTGAGAGTGTTGGAACGAGCTGCCAGAATGAGTGTTGCATGCAAGTTTGATTTCAATATTTAAGAGAAGTTCGGATAGATGCGTGCGAACGATCCCTGCGAAAAGCAGAGAGGGGTAGAGAGGGAACGATGTCCTTAGTGGTGGGGTCCTGTTGAAGGTGGCGGAAGTTGCGTAGGATAATATGCTGGTTCCGGAGGCTGGTGTGGTGGTCTGGTGGGGTCAACAACCCATTGTGCTTTTCCCTTAGATAACTTCTTCTCCTCTCCTGCCTAACCCCTCCCTGCTTCCCCTCCCCACCCCTTGATCTTTCCTCTGATTGGTTTTCCGCCATCTTCTTCATAGGGCCCCTGCCCCCTGCTTCATTAGACCTGACGAAGGTTCTCGACCAGAAACATTGACTGCTTTTTTCAACTGATGCTGCCGGCCCTGCTGAGCTCATCCAGCTTTTTTGTACGTCCGGTAAATGGTTGACTCGTGCATCAGTCTTTACATTAATTCTTACTCATAGACTCAACTCACATCGGTAAAGGCATATTTTTTTGAGGTTTGCAAAATGGCTTTGTGTGGGTGAGATTATAGTTTACAAACCTGATCACATTGTTTATGAAAAATGGTTGATTGATGAAGCCCGGGTTGGATATTGTATTAGTCGAATTTGAAAAGCTTTCAACAAGGCCTCTCATGGTGGTTCGGAGGGAGATTCCCTCTGTGTCTGATCCCGGGAGTGTGTGATGGGACGGTGTGGAGGGAGATTCACTCTGTGTCTGACCCCGGGAGTGTGTGACGGGAGGTGGAGAGAGATTCACTCTGTGTCTGACCCCGGGATTGTGTGCTGGGATGGTGTGGAGGGAGATTCACTCTGTGTCTGACCCCGGGAGTGTGTGATGGGACGGGGTGGAGGGAGATTCACTCTGTGTCTGACCCCGGGAGTGTGTGATGGGACGGGGTGGAGGGAGATTCACTCTGTGTCTGACCCCGGGAGTGTGTGATGGGACGGGGTGGAGGGAGATTCACTCTGTGTCTGACCCCGGGAGTGTGTGATGGAACGGGGTGGAGGGAGATTCACTCTGTGTCTGACCCCGGGAGTGTGTGATTGGACGGGGTGGAGGGAGATTCACTCTGTGTCTGACCCCGGGAGTGTGTGATGGGAAGGTGTGGAGAGAGATTCACTCTGTGTCTGACACCGGGATTGTGTGATGGGACGGTGTGGAGGGAGATTCACTCTGTGTCTGACCCCGGGATTGTGTGCTGGGATGGTGTGGAGGGAAATTCACTCTGTGTCTGACCCCGGGAGACTGTGATAGGACGGTGTGGAGAGAGATTTACTCTGTGTCTGGCCCCGGTACTGTGTGATGGGATGGTATGGATCGAGATTCACGCTGTGTCTGACCTCGGGATTGTGTGATGGGACGGTGTGGAGGGAGATTTATTCCGTGACTGACAACGAGAGTGTGTGATGGAACGGGGTGGAGGGAGATTCACTCAGCGTCTGACCCCGGGAGTTTTGTGATGGGACGGTGTGGAGAGAAATTCACTCCGTGTCTGACCCCTGGAGTGTGTGATGGGACGGTGTGGAGGGAGATTCACTCTGTGTCTGACCCCGGGAGTGTGTGATGGGACGGTGTGGAGGGAGATTCATTCTGTGTCTGACCACGTTAGTGTGTGATGGAACGGTGTGGAGGGAGATTCACTCTGCGTCTGACACCGGGAGTGTGTGATGGGACGGTGTGGAGGGAGATTCACTCTGTGTCTGACCCCGGGATTGTGTGATGGGACAGTGTGGAGGAAGATTCACTCTGTGTCTGGCCCCGGGAGTGTGTGATGGGACGGTGTGGAGGGGTTAACGATTCAATGACTGACTCCCAGACGGGCAGAGGGAGAATCACTGTTCCTTGTTCCTGAATTCCAGAGCATGCTTGTTCCAAGGACTGGATCAGAAATGAAGACCGGGAAGGGGGGGGGGGGCGGGGGGGGACGTCACGTGATGACATAGGATCGGGACGCTGGAACCCAGTCCTCCCGTAAAAAAGTTAATAAATTAATGTTTAAGTGAAGAAAAGTTAATTAATACTTTTTTAAGGTTACTTATAAATTACTTTGGATTGTTTTAAGCTATGCCTCATAAACAGAGGGCGAAGAAAACTGCTACCGCGAAGACCGCTCAAGTTGGAACAGAATCAAGGCCTACTTCTACTGAAGAACCGCGGACTCGGGTACAACACACCACCGGTGAAACAGAAAAGGAGACTGCGGCAGCATCGGCCATTTCTAAAGGAAAAGATCAACGAGAACTGCGCAAGCGTAAAGGAACGAGCATGCGCAAAAGAGAGCAACCAGAACTACAAAATCCAGCAACGACTGAAACCGACAGTGAATCGAGTCTGAGAGTGAGGCGGACTCTCTGGAAAAATCAGACGAAGATGGAGAAGAAGAAGAAGAAGATGAAAGTTCCTCTGAAAATACAAAAAAAGATGTTGAGGCAAATAATGCATAAATTAAATGCATTAAAAGTAATTAAAAGTAACCAAAAAGTAATTAAAGAAAACAATAACAAATATGGAGGCTATGTTTGATAAAATGACAAAGAAACAGGAAAAAATGGAAAAGAAAATTACAGATTTGGACGTCAAAATGGAAGAAATGGATGGAAGAATGAAGAAGATGTAAGATGATAATGATGCCTGGACATCAGAAAGAAAACAACTCGTGGGAAAAATTGATAAGCTTGAAAATTTTAGTAGACGCAACAATATTAAAATTGTTGGACTTAAAGAAGGTACCGAAGGAGAAGACCCAATATTTTTTTTTTCAAAAATGGATTCCTGAGAAATTGGAAATGGGAGAAGAAACTTTAATTGAGATTGAAAGGGTGCACAGAGCCTTAAGACCAAGATCTCAAGATGATCAAAATCCGCGATCAATTTTGATAAGATGTTTAAGATACCAGGATAAAGAAAAGATTTTGAGGGCGGCTGTCCAGGGTGCTAAAAGAAGAAATGGTCCGTTGATGATAGCAGGGAAACCAGTTCTTTTTTATCCTGATATAAGTTATAACCTTTTGAAGAGAAAGAAAGAATTTAATCCAGCTAAAAGTGTTTTATGGGGAAAAGGTTATAAGTTTTTAATGCGTCACCCAGCAACACTGATAAATTTTTTGGAGGAAGGAAAAAGATTTTTTTCTAATTATCAAGATGCGGCGGTGTTTGCACAAAAACTTCCATCTCTTCGTTAATTAAACGTAGCGATTTCTAAATGTAATGGTTAAAGACGAAGACAGAGAAAGCAAATGGAACTGATGGATATTTAAGGACGATATAAGGGAGAAAAGTAAAATTTTAGAAATATTAATTGAGAATAGTATGTTTTTTTATATATACTTTTTATGTTGCGGGGGGCTGCGGAGCTTTGAATCGGTTACTACGGGATTCACGTGTGTAATCATGGCGATTGCCATGACCCGTACAATAGGGGGGGGGGGTAATGTGTTTTTTTTCTTTCACAACATTAGTAAGGGGGTATTTTGTTTTTTTCTTTATTTTCTATTTTTCTTCTATTGTTTTGCCTGGATGATTGGTGGGGACACACATAGCAACATGGTGACTTCTAAAAAGATTTCCCAGGATGCAATGAAAGTTGAAAGATTAGGTATTATTATAGATTGGAGTGACATAAATAAAAATAATGACTAATTTATTGTTTTTTTTTAAGTTTTAATGTTAGTGGGCTTAATGGACCAATAAAAAGAAAAAGAATTTTAACATATAATAAAAAAATGAAAATAGATATTGCTTTCTTACAAGAAACTCATTTAACGGATATAGAACATTAGAAATTAAAATGAGACTGGCTTGGAAATGTTATTGCAGTTTCACTTAACTCAAAGGCAAGAGGAGTTGCAATTTTGGTTAATAAAAATTTACCAATTAAAATAAAAAATATATTAATTGATTCGGCAGGAAGATATTTAATTATACATTGTCAATTTTTTTTCAGAACTATGGACTCTTATGAATATTTATGCACCAAATGAAAATGATGTAAAATTTATATAGGAGGTCTTTTTGAATTTGGATAATGCACATGATAAAATATTAATAGGTGGAGATTTTAATATTTTGTTTAGATCCAGTTTTAGATAGATCAACAAAGGCTATTACAAAATCAAAAGTAGCAAAATTAACTCTATCATTGATGAAAGATTTAAATTTGATTGATATATGGAGAAGAATCAATCCAAAAGAAAGGGATTATTCATTTTATTCAAATAGACATAAAACATATTCAAGGATAGATTTTTTCCTATTATCAACAAATACTCGATAGAGTGAAAAATGTGGAATATAAAGCAAGAATATTGTCTGATCACTCTCCTTTAATAATGACAATGATAATGATAGATAAAGAGGAATCAATTTATAGATGGAGATTTAATTCAATTCTACTAAAACGTCAAGATTTTTGTGATTTTATGAAAAAGCAGATACAGTTCTTTTTAGATACAAATTTACATTCAGTTGATGATAAATTTATATTGTGGGAAGCAATGATAGCATATTTGAGAGGCCAGATAATGTTATACTTCTAAAATTAAGAAGGAATATAAGATGGAAATAGATCAATTGGAAAAATAGATTATAAAATTAGAAAAAAAATCTCAAAGAAATATGACAGAAGAAAAACGAAGGCAACTTATTAATAAGAAGTTAAAACATAATACACTCCAGACATATCGAACAGAAAAAGCAATTATGAGATCTAAACAGAGATGTTATGAACTAGGTGAATTTCTTGCATGGCAGTTAAAAACAGATCAGATTTCTAAAACAATAAATGCAATTCGAACAAAAGTGAATGAAATTACTTATAAACCTCTAGAAATTAATGAGGCTTTTAAGAATTTTTATTCTGAGTTGTATCATTCAGAATCAAAGAATGATGACGTTAAGATAGAAGAATTTTTATCACAAATAACTCTTCCAAAATTAAATACAGAAGAACAGAAGGGATTAGGTATGCCTTTTACATTGAAGGAAGTTGAAGAAGCTTTGGGATCACTTCAAAGTAATAAATCTCCAGGAGAAGATGGTTTTCAACCTGAATTTTATAAAAAAGTTTAAAGATTTATTAATTCCTCCTTTTATGGAGTTAATATATCAAGTGGAAAGAACGCATAAACTTACATAATCTTTTTCAACAGCTATTTTAATAGAATTGCCAAAAAAAGATAGAGACCTTTTAAAACCAACATCATATAGACCTACTTATTTATTAAACACCGATTATAAAATAACAGCAAAAATCTTATCTAATAGATTATCTAAATGCTTACCAAAATTAGTGCATATGGATCAAACAGGATTTAGCAAAAATAGACAATCGGCAGATAATGTAACTCGGTTATTTAGTATAATCCATCTAGCACAAAAGAGGGAGGAAATGAGTGTGGCAGTTGCTTTAGATGCAGAAAAAGCATTTGATAGATTGGAAATAGAACCACTAGCTGAATTAATTAGAATGGACCCAGATATTAAGGGTTTCAGAGTTAATCAGGAAGAATACAAGATTAACTTATTTGCTGATGATGTTCTACTTTATTTAACAAATCCATTACATTCACTACGCAAATTATCTTATAGATGAGAAAAATATGGGAAAATATCGGGTTATAAAATAAATTGGGATAAAAGTGAAATTTTACCTCTTACTAAAGGAGATTATAATCAATGTCGATTAATAACTCAATTTAGATGGCCAGCAAATGGTATAAAATATTTAGGTATAAGAGTTGATAATGATATAAAAAACTTATACAAATTAAATTATTTACCACTTTTGAAAAAAATTCAGGAAGATCTTGAAAAATGGATGGCATTACCAATAACATTAGTAGGTAGAGTAAATACTATAAAAATGAATATATTCCCTAGATTACAATATTTATTTCAATCATTACCAATACAATTACCCCAGAAGTTTTTTCAAGAGTTAAACAAATATGTGAGGAAATTCCTCTGGAAAGGTAAGATGTCAAGAATATCGTTGGAAAAATTGACATGGAAATTTGATCCAGGAGGATTACACTTCCAAATTTTAGGAATTATTATAAAGCAAATCAACTTAGATTTATTGCATCTTTTTTCGAGAAAGATAAAAGCGGCATGGATTAGAATAGAATTAGATAAAGTAGGAGAAAACGTACCAGAAGATTTTATATACAAATGGGAATCTAAATGGATACGGGAAAAGAAAGAATCTCCTATATTAAAACATTTGATTGATTTATGGAATAAGATAAATGTTGATGATGAGACAAAAAAATCTTTATTAGCAAAGAGATCTTTAATTCAAAATAGACTTATTCCTTTCACAATGGACAATCAACTTTTATATAATTGGATTCAAAATGGGATTAGATATATAGGGAATTGTTTTGAAGGAGGTATATTAATGTCATTTGATCAATTAAAGAATAAATAAAAAATATCAAATAACACTTTATTTTGTTACTTTCAATTAAGGGCTTATTTAAGAGAAAAAATAGGTCAAACAATGTTATTGCCGAAATCTAATGAAATAGAAATTTTAATTCAAAAAGGAAATAATAAAAAAAATATATCTTGTATGTATAATTTGATTCAAAGACAGGTATTTAAACAAGGAGTCCATAAGTCAAGACAATAATGGGAAAGTGATTTGAATATTAAAATTGAAGAAACAAATTGGTCAAGACTGTGTCTTGATAGTATGACAAATACAATAAATGTTCGGTTAAGATTAGCGCAGTATAATTTTCTACATCAATTATATATTACACCAAAAAAAATAAAAAAAATTAAATCAAAATTTATCGGATCAGTGTTTCCGATGTAACCAGGAAACTGGTACTTTTTTACATTCGACATGGTCTTGCTCTAAAATTCAACCTTTTTGGACAAATTTAAAACTTTTACTGGAACAAATTACAGGAACACCATTTCCTCATAATCCAATATTATTTTTACTAGGTGATATTGAAGGGATAAAACCGAAACTAAATAAGTATCAGAAAGAATTTATAAAAATTGCACTGGCAGTAGCCAAAAAAGCTATTGCAGTTACTTGGAAATCGGATACACATTTAAGTATAGACTCTTGGAAGAAAGAAATCTATGGTTGTATTCCATTAGAAAAAAATACTTATAATTTAAGAGATAAATATGAAACATTTCTGAAAATTTGGAGCCCTTATTTACAAAAGACAGGATTAAATCTATAGATGCTCTGAAGATGAAACAATTGCTTATTAGGGGAAAGAAATAAATATACATATTAAAGTTATTACGAATTCCATGGAGCATGTGGAGATCTTCCAACAACAAGGCATTCTTTCTTTCTTTCTTTTTTTTCTTTCTTTCTCTTTTTTTTCTATAGGGCAGTTAGGGGGGAGGGGTTAAGTGGAGGGGGTAAGGGTTATATACATTGTTTTTTCATATTTTACTTTGTAACCATTTAAAAATGCAATAAAAAAAGTTTAAAAAAAAAGAAATGAAGACCGGCTTTATTACATATCCACGATTGAAAGATCGTACACTGAGGCCGATCTGCATTGCTGCAACTCTAAATCGAATCTACTTGAAATCAGTTCAAGCCAGGAAGAGGTATTTGTCAGATGAACTGAAGAGCAGTATATATATAGATAGATAGATAGATAGATAGATAGATAGATAGAGAGAGAGAGAGAGAGAGAGAGAGAGAGAGACAGAGCTCCCTCCGTACGGTCTCATCACACACTCCGGGGCTCAAAGTCAGAGATAGGCTCCAGCATCACCGTCCCAACTCACACTCCCTTGATCAGACACAAAGTGAAGCTCACTCCACACCGTCGCATCACACACTCCCCGGTTCAGACACAGAGTGAGTCTCCCTCCAGTACGTCCCATCACACACTCCCGGTGTCAGACACAGAGTGATCTCCCACCACACCGTCCTATCACACTCTCCCGGGGTCAGGCACAGAGTGAATCTCCCTCCACACCGTCGCATTACACACTCCCCGGTTCAGACACAGAGTGAGGCTCCCTGTATCTTGCCATCACATTCTACTGGTGTGAGATACAGAGTTCCTTCCACACCATCCCTTCGCGCTCTCCCTTTGTCAGACGTAACGTGACGCTCCTTAAATTCAAACTTTAATGATAGTAATTTATTTTCACAGAATTTTGTTGAGAAATCTGTCCGCGACCAAGGCAGTTCAAACTGGATTGGAAAATGCAACTATGGGTGAGATTTGTGGTATGGTAAGTTTCTGAGAAAAGAGTGAGTCGGGGATCGGTGCAGGCTGAGTGAAGGGAGTGGGCAATGTGTTTAGTTTGGGGACTGACACAGTCTGCGAGAGGGGAGTGGGCAGTGAGATTAGTTTGGGGACTGACACAGACTGCGAGAGGGGAGTGGGCAGTGAGATTAGTTTGGGGACTGACACAGACTGCGAGAGGGGAGTGGGCAGTGAGATTAGTTTGGGGACTGACACAGTCTGCGAGAGGGGAGTGGGCAGTGAGATTAGTTTGGGGACTGACACAGACTGCGAGAGGGGAGTGGGCAGTGAGATTAGTTTGGGGACTGACGCTGTTTGCTAGAAGGAGTGGGCAGTGATATTAGTTTGCGGACTGATAAGGGCTGTATGGAGAGCGTGTGCAATTGGCTTTGTAGAGTGTGTGCAGTTGAATTAATGTGGGAACTGACATGGGCTGTGGGAAGAGAGTGCGAAGTGGGAGTGTTTTGGTGGTTGCCACAGATCTTTAGGGAGAAGGCTAGGCATTGGGTTTATCGTGGGGACTCGCGCGGGGTCTTGGAGTGAAAGTGGGATGTACACGTATTTTGGGGACTAACACGGGTCTGTGGGGAGAGACTGGAGCTGCAGAGCTCTTTTGGGAACTGACCCAGGTTGTAGGAGAGAGTGAGGCAGTGGGAACACTTTGGGGCCTAGCACATGTCTGTGGTGAGGGAATGAGGGAGGGGTGTACATAGGGGACACACACAGATCTGAGGGGAGAGAATAGTTCAGTGGGAGTACTCTGGGGACTGAGACACGTCCGTGGGGAGATCATGGGAAGCGGGAGGTGTTTTGGTGATTGACACAGGTCTCTAAGAAGAGGGTTGAGCAGTGGGATTATTTTGGGTTCCGGCACGGGGCTGTGGGGAGAGAGTCAGGCAGTGTAGTTTGGACTGACACTGATCTGTGTGGTGGGAGTGGTGAGTCTGAGTACTTAGGCAGAAAACACAGGCCTGTGGGGAGACATTGAAGATGTGGCAGCATTTTGAGGACTGACATGGGGCCTTGGGAGAGACTGACGCTGTGGGAATATTTTGGGGACTGACAAAGGGCTGCAGGGAGAAAGTGGACCATTGTGAAAATTCTGGATACTGACATAGGGCTGTGCTGGGAAAGTGGGATTGTGGGAAATTTTGGGGTGCCGCAGGTCGTTGGCGAGAGTGGGCGTCAGTGATTTTGGGGACTAACACACGGCTGCCTGCTGAAGGTACGCTGATATTGCTTACCCCTTCTTGATAGGAGAGTGGCCTCGAATATCGTGTTCCAAATGAAGGCTGGAGTCTTCGAATGCATTGAATGTGGATGGTACCCTCACTTTGAACATTGCAGTGAGGATAAGCGTTGCTTCATCTGCGAGAAGTCGGCGCTTCTGTGCTCAGATCTTTCTGAAAAGATCCAGGATCTCTGTCAACAGTCAATAGGGTCGACTTAAACAAGTGGCAAAACCGTCTTTATCTCACCGACTCACATTACATCATCAGCTCTGCCTCTCACCCTTGCCTTATTATCTTTCCCTCTATCGCAATCTTACCCACCATCTCGCCCACTCTTCACCTTCGTTCCTCTGAACACTCTCTCTCATCCCACTCCACTCACGCCTCTTCCATTTCATCCGCATTTTCTCCCTCCCGCATCTCGCCTCCCTTTCCCCGAACTCTTCCTCTTCTATCCCTGTCTCTCTCTCGATTCTCTATTCCCCCTCTACACACTCTCCCAATCCCTCTCTTTCCCTTTTATCGAACTCAACTCGCTCTCCCGCTTCTGTCTTCAGCTACTCTCACCTCAATCATGCGCGTCAATGTTCTCGATACCCCAGTCCTGTGGAATAAGAGTGCATGTATTCGCCTTATCCGTGCCCCCTTGTAGTTTTGTACAGCTCTACATGGTCACAAAATAAAGCCTGAAAATTTCCGACTGCACCATAACTCAGCTCCTAAAATCCTGGCAGAAACTTCGGAATTCTCCCTCTGTAATCTTTCCAGTTCGTTGAGATTTTTCTCAGAGCAAGGCAAGCAGAACTAAACTCCATACTCCATGTGCGGCCTGACCGACGTCATTTGCAACTGCAACGTGACCTCCGACTCCCGTACTCAGTGCCCTGACTGATGAAGGGCAGCGTGTCAAATATCCTGTCCACCAGTATCGCATCTTCTCTACCGGATTCACGGTCTGTTTTATTATCTGTGACGTAGACCACCTGAGATTTGTTCTTTTGAAGGATCAGTGGGGCGCTAATATGTAAAAATTACCGACAAATGCAACAAGCTAATAAATGCCGCAAAAAATGTGGAGGTGGTGCTCATACATTCAAGAAAATGCCAGCGGAAGGGAAGAAGGTGTTTCTGGATCATTGAGATTTCGGCCTCCTGTTTCTCGTCAACCCTCCTTCCCAGACGACGATCCTTGTCACCGTCCGCCACGACTTCCTCTGCAGCCCTCTCCGTTTCCGCCACCGCATTCTTCTTCCACACTTCTTGACTCTAGCAACCCTCCGTTCACTGCGCTGCGTGCCGTCTTCGTCATCTCCTCCTTCTCCAACACCTCTCCACGTCTCCCTGATCTGCTTGATCCCCTGCAGGTCCACCCCGCTTCCATTAACCGTCTTCCTCCTTTACACGTCCCCCTCTCACTGTTTATATAGAAGTATGGCGAGGAAGGGGGAGAGGTGACGTCCAGTGTTACACCAACCAGCTCCCTTCAAACGGATATTGATCTCTCGTTTCTGAGCCTTTGCTCTATTCTGTGTGAACAGGCCGATCGTTTGTATGGACAAAACTTCATCCCGAGTGGGGTGGTGGGCGGATGGGATGAGGGTAGATGTGCGGAAAGATGCGTTAGACCACTTTAGACCAGAGCCAGTGCAGACACCCCTTGCGGCCAATCCGTTCAATAACAGGTAGACCACTTTGGATGCTTCTGGATGGGAGGAGAGGGGTGCAAATTACCAAGCAGGGGAAAGTCTCACCGGTCAGGTCTCTGACAGAGACTATGGCTCTGTGGCTCAGAAAGGAAAGGAGTGAAATTTGGCGAGCTTTATCCTGAGGGTAGTCTTTGTTAGGTGAGCAGAAAAGAGGTACTGAGGACGAGAACGAGATTTCTCAATGGTATGCGGTCGATATACTAACCAGTATATAGGCAGGAAAATGGAGCCGGTTCTGCAAACTTTGAAAGAACATTCAGTGTAAACTGTGACTGAAATGTTAGGATTTGGAACGAAGTCTTGAGATATCTGTATCACTGGGCGCTCCTGCTCGGAAGCTGCGACCTCTGCAAACCGAGCGGTTTATTTCATTTCAATTCAATTCATTTCAAGTTTATTTGCAATTCCATCACATATGACCGCCAGGGCCAAGCTTCAAAAACACAACACCAACTGTCACACGATGCACCAAGCTCACGTAATATGTATAAAATAGCAAGTTAGCAAGCATATGTAGGGTATCAGTGAGATATATTCACGCTTTATGTACAGGCGCACACACGCACGCGCGCGCACGAGCACATGTATATATAATCAGCTTGAGGTCCTAGGCAGTGTAAAAGCCACCGAAATCTAGAAACTACAACAACTGCTCTTGTGTTCTGCCGAATGAACACTGGGACACAGCACAGACTCCTGCCTGGAGATCGCGCCACACCGCCCCTCGTTGTGCAGCTCCTTCATTTTCTCCGCCATCTGGCAACTCTCTCAGTTTACACCTGAACCGGAGTGGAACTAATATCCCAGCGGGAAGGTTTGCCATTAAGAAAGGGGTCGATGTGTTGTTTAAGCCAGAGTTGCAGGGGGATGATAACCAGAATGATTGAACAGAAAGTTGAGTCATTGTTGGGACAGATGTTGTTAAGACCTCAGATAAAGTCAGCGAGCAAAATGTTGAACCTGCTGGATCTCATGTTCTGAGCTACGTCCATTTCAAAGCAATAAGTATTATACGAAGAGCAGATGAGCTCAGGGTCGGAGCCAACGATTGAAAGCATGAGAGTTTAGCCATTAGTAAGATTTGTTTGCAGGAGGGGCAAGTTTGTTAGCTCAGCCTTCCAGTTTACCGCTGTTTTTGTCGTACTAATGTTTATATAATTTAAGCTAAGGTGAGGCTTCAGAGGTGGAACTGAGGAATGAGAAGGGTATGAACTCGTTCATGGGGCAACATTATCGACCACCGTACAGTCGGGGGATTTAGAGGAACAAATCTGTGGAGAGTTCGGAGTCTATTGTAAGAGACATCAGGTTGTGGCATCGGGTGAGTTTAAGATTCTTGGTACTGACTGTGAAAGGATCACTGGGATAGTTTTCTTAATCAGTTAAGGAAGGAACCTTAATCAGCAGATAGATAGTCCCAATGAGAGAGTGCAATACTTGATCTCATCCTAGCGATTAGGACACGCAAGGGGTCAGAAGTGTGTGTCAGGGAACAATTTGCATCTAGTGTTGGTAATGCCATTAGATACAGGATAAGTATGGAAAAGGATAGATGCAACCTCGAGTTAAGTTTAGTTTTGAGGTTTATAACATTACGGGACGCAAGTAGACCACAGAGCTTGTATCTTTTACCCGTAGGGTGGAAATGTCTAATATTAGAAGACCTGCATTGAGGTAAGAGCGGGTAGGTTCAAAGGAGATGAATTTCGCAAGTTTTTGTCGTCACAGAGATTGGCGGGTAATTGGAAAGTTCTGGCAGCTCTGGTGGTGGAGGTAAATCCATACAGACTTTTAACTGGCTCTTCTATAGGTACGTGGGTGTGCAAGGAATGGAAGGAGACAGATGTCGGGAGAACAAATTCAGAATTGAGATATCACAATTCTTGAACCAAAGCGTCTGTTCTGTTGTGTGATTTACCTTCTCTGCTCTGTAGAAAGAGCAGACTGATCTGACCTCATCCGGTGGAAAGTGCAGGGAGTTAGTTTGTGAAAAGTCACTTGACGATTTATCGATAACAAGAGGGAACAACCAATTCACAGAAGGCATACGGCATGAAAAAGACGCACAGAGACACCATCTTCAAAGGGACACTGAAAAACCCCTTACAATGCTTTTGTATCACAGACACAACCCTCGTCGTAATACGAACACGCCCCTCATGGTGACAGCCACACACTGATAGACCCGGTACTGCAACAAGGAAACTTCCTCGCTGTGTGCATAGGGGTGATAGAGATATATAGAGATGTATTTAGACCGAACGTGCAGGATACAGGAACCTGGGTGACAGACAGTGCAGATCCAGAGACGTGCAGAGACCCCTTGTGACCAACCCGCTCAATAGCAGGTAGACCCTTTGGATACTTCTGGATGGGAGGACAGAGGTGCAAATGCTGAAGCTGGGGAAAGTCTCAACGGTCAGGTCTCTGGCACTGACTGTGGTTCTGTGGCTCAGTAGGTAATGGGTTGAGATGTGGCGAGCTGTATCGATAGAGTGTTCCTTGTTAGTGGAACAGAAAAGAGATACTGTGGATGAGAACGAGATTTTGCAATGGTATGTGGTCCCCAAAGTACAAGGATATAGCTAGGATTGGGGAGAATGCCTTATGAGGTTTAGTGAAATCGACCTTTTCTCCTTGCAGCGACCGAGGAAGAGAGATGAATAGGTCGACGTGTATACGATAATGAGAGGCATTTATCAGTGGATAGTGTTACGAAGGATGAATAACTCTGGTGGGCAGAAGGGTGCAAGGTTGTCAATGTCCCCCTCCCCTGGGAGAATCACAAACTGTTGCTGTTACCACGCTGCTAACGAGAGAGTAGGAGAGACAAAAGAAAACATGCCAGGACATCTGTTACCGATAACAGCCTGAGAGAGAGTTATGTTTATCCACCATGTTATGACTCCCGAAAGACGTATGGCTGCGGAGAGGGCTGTTTACTTGGTACTATTCTGTTCATTAAAATTCCTCAGTGGGCAGCCGGAATGGGCTGGTTTGATGGGCTAAGCCATTCAAAACTGATTGACACCTGAGACCCCGTGAGTGGGGATAAAAGTGAGGTCTGGGGTGTCACCCCCTCAGACGCAGCAGGAGACACACTAGTGAGCATCAGAAACCCACGAGAAAGTGTGGGGCATCGGGGTCCGAACGGATCGGTCAATTTCACTCACAGCGGTTATAGCAAGGCCGGTGGGGGCTTGTGTGTGTGTCCACCTTTGCCGGAGTGACGAGTCCACCACGGAAGAACGGTCTAGCTAAAGAACAGAGGGGTCATACCTGAATGGCCACAACGAAACGACGGATCCAGAAAGTAAAGGAAGGTTTGGAAGGCAATAGCTGTCACTGTTTGATCGTCCTCTCTCTCTCTCTCGCTCTCTCTCTCTCTCTCCAACAATTACAACACATCGACCAGCAACTACCTGAGCCTACATGAATTGAACTGAACTTTATACTTTCTCATGATAATTCATTATCCCCTAGACAACGATAGAGCTTGTTTATCATTGATTGTTATTTTAGGTTTAGTATTGCTAACGTGTATTATCTGTATATTTGCCTTGATATTGACTTGTATATTTTACTAATAAACACTGCTGAAAATAGTACCACCAGACTTTAACGGATACTTCTATATTTGCTGGTAAGACACCCAGGTACGGGGTACGTAACAATAGTCGGACACTTTTTCCCCAGGGCTGTGATGGCTAGCACAAAAGGGTACTGTTTTATGGAAGTAGGAACAGAGGTGATTTCAGGGTAAGTTTATTTGCACAGAGAGTTGTGACGGCGTGGAATGGCTGCCGGCGGCGGCGGTGGAGGCGGAAATGATAGGGTCTTTTGAGAGACTCGTGGATGACTAAGTAGAGCTTAGAAAAATAGAGGTCTAATGATAAAGCCTAGGTAGTTCTAAGGCAAGGACATGTTCGGCAAAATTTGTGGGCCAAAGGATCTCTGTTGTGCCGTAGATTTTCTATGTTTCTATGTTGTCTACGCTTCAGACGCCAATATATAGGAAAAAAAGGGGGAGTAGGTTCTGCAAATTTATGTACGTTCATTTGTGGTCAAATTTAGAAAGAAATTTCAGTTTAGCATTATGGTTGGAATGAGAACTTCAGGTATGTGTATCCTTGGATTCTCTTCCACGGAAGGTGAGAACTCCTCAGACCAGACGGTTTCATTTCATTTCAATTAAATTCGATTTAAGTTTAATTGTAATTCCATCACACGGGAATGCCCATGAAAACAGCCAGGATCTGGCTGTTAATTGCATTACCAACAGTCCAACACGGAACAACACACACATAAAATGTATACAATAGAAACGTAGCAAGCATATGGAGGATATCAATAAAACACCTTCACACACACACACACACACACACACACACACACACACACACACACACACACACACACACACACACACAGACACACTCACACACACACACACACACAGAGTTATGCAACTTGAGGCCACTGGGCACTTTGAATTCTACGGTAATCTACAATTGTTCACCACAGAGATTGTTTTCTGCCACGTGAACACTGGGGGGCAGCAGAGGCTCCTGCTTTGAGGCAGCGGCCACCGCCACCACCTTGTTCAGCTGCTTCATGCCGTATCCCATGAACAACTCCCTCATTTTTACACCTCAACTGGATTGGAACTATTACCCCATCGGTGAGGTTTACCATTAAAAGAGGGTAGTGCTGGTATGAACGAATGTTGTAAGAACTCTCTAAAACTTTATGAAAATAAGAATGCCATTGCAGATAGTTGAGTGGTTGTTAGGACAGATGTTGTTAAGACCTCTGACAAAGTCAGGAAGCAAAAAGTTGAGCCTACGTCACTCAGTCTCTGGTGCACCACTCCCGTCTCCGGCACTCATCCCTCGCCTATAGGCAGCTTCGTCTCCGTGACCCATGCCCTCTCCTGCACACATCGCCTTCTTCATCCTCCCATACGTTGCCATACGCCCCTCCCCGTCTCCGTGATACACTCCACTCGGTAAACGCTCCTCATCTACGTCGTCGTCTTTCCTCCCGTTCTGTGACACAGGCAATTGTTGCGTGTATGAGGGAGAGTTACACCTCCCTCATTCCACTGGATATCCATAAACATGATCTGATCCTCTCTACGGCTCCGTATGCACATGCCGTTCGAGTAGCTCCACACAAGATGCATCAGTGATTGCAATCTCTACACCTTTGCCCTGGCCTCCTCTCTTCTCCCCTTCCTTCCAATTCTGGCAGCACACAATCCGCTCACACCCACATACACACACACACACACACACACACACACACACACACACACACACACACACACACACACACACACACACAATCCGCTCACACACACACACAATCAGCTCTCTCTCTCTCACACACACACATACACACACACACACACACACACACACACACACACACACACACACAGTTCGTAGGCAGTCATCATAACATGACTGAGTTCACTGTGAAATTTGAGAAAGTGAAGAGGTTGAGTCGGTGGTGAAGAAGGCGAATGCAATGTTGGCATTCATTTCTAGAACAATATAGGTGCAGGGATGTGACGTTGAGGCTGTGAGCAGCATTGGGACCCTTATTTAAGAAAGGATGTGCTGACGTTGGAGAGGGTTCAGAGGAGATGCACTAGAATGATTCCTGGAAAGGGAGGGTTAACATATGGAAAACGTCTGACCACTCTTGGAGTGTGCTCACTTGAGTTTGGAAGAATCCGGAGGGGGGGGGGAACTCATAGACACAATTTGAAATTTGAAAGACATGGAGAGAGTGGATGTGAAAAAGTAGTTTCTCACGGTGGGCGAGTCTAGTACGAGCGGACATGACTTGAGAATTGAATGGCGCCCATTCAGAACAAAGATGCAAAGATTTTTTTTTAGCCAGAGGGTGCAATTTTAGCAATTTGTTGCCACGGGCGGCAGTGAAGGCCAAGTCATTGGGTGTATTTAATTCAGAGATTGATAGGTATCTGTGTAGTAAGGACATCAACGTTCATGGTGAGAAGGCGGAATGGAACTAAATGGGACAATGGATCAACTCATGAAAATAAAATGAGTCGATGGGCCTAATGGCCGACCTCTGCTCCTTTGCCATACGGTCTTAAACGCATCCAGCTGCAGCTTCTAACACGCCGCGTTAAGCAGTTGGAAAATGAACTGGATGAACTCAGGGCCATTCGGAAAGGCGAGGGTGTGATAGCGAGGACACAGTGGGAGTAACTGAGCCTGCTCTGTAACTCGAAAACACTCGAAAACATTCCTCCCCGCATGCATAACATCCTCCCTCTCCAAAGCCCCTTCCCGAATCCGTCAAACTCTCTCTCTCCTCCACTATTCCCCGTCACTGTCACTCCGTCTCCAGTGCACCACTCCCGTTTCCGTCACCCATCCCTCGCACTCAAACTATCGCGTCTCCCTGACCCACAACCTATCCTGCGCACTTCGGCTTCTCCATAATCCCATACATACCCAGGTGCCCCTCCTCCGTCTCCGTGATACACTCCACCCGCGAAACGCTCCGCATCTACGCCGTCCCTCCACTCTCCTTCCACTCTGTGTCACAGGCAATAGTGGAGAGTATGGGGGAGCGATGACGTCTGGTATTTCTACTCCCCCGTTCCATTGGGTATCTATCACCAGGATCTGAGCTTCACCACAGCTCTGCAGACACAGTCCGGTCGTGTGGTTCCACATCACTTGCATCAGGAACTGCAATCTCACCACCCTTTCCCTGGCCTCCTCTCTCCTCCCCTTCCTTCCTCTTTCGGCAGCACACAGTCCACTCTCACACACAAACAATCTCCGAGAGACACACACAATTCGTACTACTGGGAAACTGAAATACTGGGTACTGGTGAGTGGGGTGACCGGAGAAGGGAGAGGGTTTGGTACATTTTCTGATTCTAGTAGAGTGTGCTGCGATGGTGCGGGAGGTGCCTCAGATGTCTGACTCCGGGAGAGTAATGGTTTAATATTTCGGCAGCTTCGCTGGTTGTGTGACCCTGGAAGTGTGTGATCGCGAGGTGTGGACAGAACTTCACTCTGTGCCTGGCCCCGGACTGTGTGTGATGGATCGTAGCTGAGGGAGCGTTACTCATTGCATGTTTCCTGGTGCGTGTGATGAGATTGTATGGAGGGATTCTCGCTCTGTCTGTGACTCCTAGTCACGGGTCAGTGGATTTCGGCGTTTAAGCTGACTCGAAATAGAGATGGGTGCCTCAAAATGGCAACTCACACGTTCTGCTCCAACGGCTGCAGTCTGAACACCCTTTCTATAGCCTCCAATCTCCTCCCCTTCCTTCCTCTATTCTCCCAACACCATTCCTTCTATATGTTCCTGAAGTGGGTGAGTGAACAATAGTATGTCCTGGTCCATATCGGTACCAGCGACATGGGAAGGTGGTTTTGCAAAGTGAAGTCAGGGATTTATCTGTTAAATTAAAGGACAGGATAACTACCCGTCCCAGCTGAGGGCATGGATGAACACATTCGATTATGATATTGTGACCATTATTGAGAATTGGTTGTAGGAGGAACAAGCAGGACAGCACGATATTTCGGGGTTCCCTATTTTTAGTCCTCAGAAAGCGGAAGAATTTCAGAAAGATTGGTGACATTACAGGACTGAGAAAATCTCACCGCAGAGCGCAGGCAGAACATACAAGGCAGCTCGTCTAAGTGAGACTTTATCGGTGGAAATGAGGAATAAGAAATGCGTGGTCATGTTATGGGGCTACATTATAGACCAGCAAACAGTCTGCTGGATTAGGAGGAAGAAACCTGCAGAAAGATCGCAGACTGTTGCAGTAAATATAAAATTGTTATAGCAGGTGATTTCGGCTTTCCACGTATTGACTGAGTCGCCTACTGCTAAAGGACCAGTGGGATAGAGTTTAACAAAAATATTCAGGGATGATTCCTTGATCAGTCCCAGTGAGAGAAAACACTACTTTATAATCTACTGCGGAATGAGACGGCAGGTGTCAGCGCTTTGTGCAGGAGCAGACTTTGTATCGAGTGATCATAAAGTCATTTGGCTTCAGGTGATTATAGAAAAGTATAGGGCAGTCGTTGGGTTGAGATTCGGAAATGGAGCAAGTCCATATTTGTTGGGTACAGAAAGGATCTGGAATGTGTGGATTTGGACAACATGTTTTCTGGAGCTTTAATTACCTTGGCAGCTTTACGTCACAAGATGCTGGATGTAGAGTAGAAATAAAAATAAGAATTGCCATTGCCAAAACCAACTTCCAAAAAATGAAACCCATTTTACCTACTGACAGATTTCTATGACAACAAGGCTTAGGCTACTGAAATACTACTTCCGGTCAATCTTGCTGTGTGCTTCCGAAACGTGGACTGTAAGACCAGAACTCAAAAGAAACTTAGAAGCAACAGGAAGGTGGTTTCTTAGAAGAATGCTGAAAATATCACATAGAGATGGGGTACTAATGAGACAATACTCCATCGTCCCCATATAGCAAGATCTTTAGTGAGAACATTAAATGAGAGGAAACTAAAATTCCTGGGCAATGTCATCAGGAAGGAAGAAATGCAATGTTTTGTATTATATATAACCATCTAAAAATTACAGCACAGAAACAGGCCATCTCAGCCTTTGTAGACCGTGCTGAACGCTTACTCTCACCTAATCCCACTGTCCTGCGATCATCCCATAACCCTTCATTCCTTTCCTGCCCATATACCTATCCAAGTTTAAGTTTAATAACAATATCGAGCCTGCCTCTAACACTTACACTGGAAGCTCGTTACACACAGCCAGCACTCTCTGAGTAAAGACATTCCCCTTTGTGTTACCTCTGAAATTTTGCCCCCTCTCCCTCAACTCGTGTTGTCTTGTTTGAATCGCCCGTCATCTCAATGAAAAAAGCCAATGCACGTCAACTCCATCTTCCCCCTCATAATTTGAAATACCTCCATCAAGTCCCCCCTCAACCTTCTACGTTCTAAAGAATAAAGACCTAACTTTTTCAAACTTCTCTAACTTCCTTTAATGCCCCTCCTCCTCTCTTACCCCATCGCTGATTTATTTATTTTCTCCCTTCCCCTTTTAGTTCTCTCTCTGCCCATCACTGCCTGTTCTCCATCTCCCTCTGGTGCTCCCCTCTCCTTTTCAATCTCCCTAGGACTTCAGCGCCTTGTTCCTTTCCCTTCCCCAGTTCTGTATCTTTTTTTTAGCCAATCACCTTTCCAACTCCTTGCTTCACGCAACCCCTTCCGGACTTCTCCTATGTTTTCGCGTCCCTCTCCCCTCCGATTTTGAAATCTCTTACTATCTTTTCTTTCAGTTAGTCCGGACAAGGGGTCTCAGCCCGAATAGACGACAGTGCTTCTTCCTATTGATTCTGCCAGGCCGGCTGTGTTCCACCAGCCTTTTGTGTCTGTTGCCTGAGTTTGCAGCATCTGTAGATTTCCTCGTGTTTCCTATACACAATACTTGGATTTATAAAGGGAAGCATACCAAAAGCTTTCATCACCACCCTATCCACATGAGATTCCACCTTCAGGGAACAATGTACTATTCTCCCTCGATCACTCTGTTCTACTGCATTCTTCAATGCCCTACCATTTACCATGTATGTCCTATTTTGATTATTCCTACCAAAATGTAGCAGCTCATACTTATCAGCATTAAACTCCATCTGCCATCTTTCAGCCCACTCTTCTATCTGGCCTAAATCTCTCTGCAAGCTTTGAAAAACTACTTCATTATCTACAACGCCACCTATCTTCGTATCATCTTCGGATTTACTAATCTAATTTACCACCCCATCGTACAGATCATCAATGTATATGACAAACAACATCGGACTCAGTATAGACCCCTGAGGCACACCACTAGTCACCGGCCTCCAACCTGACAAACAGTTATCCACCACTACTCTCTGGCACCTCCCATCCAGTCACTGTTGAATCCATTTTTCGACTTCAAAATTAATACCAAACGATTGAAACTTCCTCACTAACCTTCCGTGCGGAACTTTGTCAACGATGATACTGGTGTTCTGAGCTGTGTATATTTCAATGCTGTAAGTTTTTTTTAAAGGCGGGTGAGCTCAGGGCATGAACTAACACATTTTGATGATATTGTAGACATTATTGAGTCCTTGCAGGAGGAACAAGTCGGACAGACCAATATTTCTGGGATCCCTAGTTTCAGCCGTCTACATAGGAAGGAATTAAAGGAGGTGGGGTGACATTACTCGGGAGGGAAAATGTCACCGAATGCCAAACAGAAAACCTACGGTCACGCAGGGCGCAAAGCACAGAGGGAATGTACAAGACAGAAAGATAACTATCAGATGCATAATATAACAAGCAGACGGATAACAAGACAGAGATAGACCAGGCAACCGGTAGCTTTCTCATCCATCCCCGGAGAGAAATGACTAATAGCGCGGTGGAAGTGGAGAGGGAGTATCCTTTCAGGAGAGGTGAACGGCAATGTTTTGTTTGCCCAGAGAGTGCGATGAGTGGAATGTGCTTTCCGGGTTGGAGGTGGAGGTGGAGGCAAATCGACATAGGCGTTAAATTGGCTCTTTGGTAGGCACGTGTATGTGCAGGGATTGCATGGAGATGAGCAACTAAGTCGTAAAACCGGCTTAGATAGAAGGTATAATTGTTATAGCCGAGTTTCGGGCCGAAGGGTCTGCTCCGTTCTGTGATTTCTGGTCACTGCTCGGCATAAGTGATTTGAACGCAGAGGGTGGGAACAGCAGGGATCAAGGACTATGACGATGGATTGGCAAAGACAAGGAATGATTTTTCAGCAGACGGAATGGGCAGTGATCGATCCACTAGGAGTGACAGATCAGACCCAAGCATATGGCTAATCTGCGTTTTAACAGCGACCCTCATTATCACGGGTATCTGCTGGAGGATTCATGGTGAGTTTCACACCGGTCGGAACGACAAAACCGCAGAGAATAAAAATGGCCACTGTAACAGCGACACATTCCCATCATTTCCCAGAAAAACCCCTTTACGGTGATATCGACACACCCCTCACTGTGGTACTGACGGGTCTCTCAGCATGACCACGACTCACCCCTCACCGTCACACCGACACAACCCCCACCAAAACATCCCTCAACATGATACCAACATATCTCTCAACGTAATACCAATGTAATACCGAGTCACTGTAACGTTGACACGTCCCGCACTGTGACGTAGAAACATCCCTAACAGTGACACAGACATGTCCATCACTTTTAAGACGACTTATCTCTTATTATGACAGTTACTGCCACTTCACCGAAACACCGACGTAACACTCACAATGACACCTTCCTCACCGTGACACCGACAAGCCCTCAGAGCGTCACCCACTCAGTCCGCACCGTGTCAATAACACTACACTTACCGTGACACCGACACATCCACCGTGACAACAACAGGTCCTTCCTCGTGAGACAGACACGCCCCTCACCGTGACATCGGCATTTTGTCCACTGTCACACCAATACACCGGACATTATGACACCGACGAGTCTCTCTTTGCAACACCGTCACACCTCGCACTGTGACTCCGACATATCTCTCACCGTGACATAGAGAAACACCGCGATATGACCCGGTGCATTTCTCACATTGAACCAGAAACACCTATCACAATGACAGCTAGACGTCTCTCACTGAAACACCGACTCGGTGTGACACGGAATCAACTATCACCGCGATACTGACGCAGCTCCCATCGTGTCACCAACAAAAACCTCGCTGGTAACATAATATACCCCTCAGCATGTCCCAGACACGTATCGCACTGTGGCGCCGACGCCCCTCACTGTGCCAACAGCACACACCTCACTGTTACACCCTCACCGTGACACTGACACACTATAAACGCCAAACATCCTTCACCATCTCAGATCTCTCCTGAACGAAACTACAAACTCCTTTGGGCAGAAAATCAGGAGATCAACAGGAACCAACGCCAATGTCGAATACCAGTCCAAGAGTTAAACTCAAACTTTGAATGTAAGATATGTGAGATTTCCCACCCGTATGACCCCAGAGAACCTGTCACAAGGAGACTCCGAAACACACCTCACAGTAACACCGACACGCCCGTCACTGTGACACTGAGACACCACTGACACCTACAGGCTCCTCAACGTGACCCGTCCAGCTCCGCACCGTGACAAAGACTTACACGTCACTGTAACACCCCTCACCCCGAAGCAAATACCCACACCTAACCCTGACACAGACAAAACCCTTACTGTGATACCGACATCTAAATTCACAACGGCGCCGACAAAGTTTTATCCATCATACCGACACACACCTCAGCGTGGCAACCGAACACACACCGTGGCCATGACATGCCTCCCACGGTGACACAGACACCATTCTCAATGAGAGCAGCATCCACACGTTACACAGATACTCCACCCACCGTGACAGGAACAGACTCCTCACTTTGACATTTCCCTCTCCGTGATGTCGAGAGACACCTCCATCACAGCAACACGAGCATGCCCCGCGCTGAGACTGTGAATTGATCATCACCACGATACCGACACAGACAACATTGTAACAGCAACAAAACCTTCACCAGGGCATTGATAACCCCTCAGAGATACACAGACACGCCCCTCATGTTTCCGATGACGCCTCTCACTGTGACACCGGCATATCCTTCACTGTGACACGCTTCACCGTGACACTGACTCAACACTCTCTGTGACCCGTTCGGTAGCGTGACGCTGACTCCCGTTTCTCTGTAAACGCTAAACATCCTTCACCATCTCTCTCAGTATCACAGATTCGTCCGTCTTTTAAACGAATGCATAGCGATCTCCGTCAGCAGTTCACTGAGATGGAAACGAAGTACAGATCTGTCAACGAAACCAAGTCTCAAATCTGTGAATTGTTGACTAGCAGAAGAGGTGAGGCATCATCCCCCTCTTTCACCCTCTCCTCATCACAGGGCAGGCATGGAGAGACGATGCGTCACTCTGTGTTTGACCCAGTGATGTGTGATGGGGCTGCGTGGAAGAAGTTGCATCTTAACTACTGTGTGGATCCAGCTTCACTCTGTGTCTGACAGCGGGATTGTGTGATGGGACAGTGCACAGAGATATTCACCACATGTCTGACCCCTGAAGTGTGTCATGGCACCATGGAAAGAGAGTTTCAATCTGAATCCCGGAGTGTGTGATGGGTTCGTGGAGAGACAGCTTCAGTCTGTGTCTGATATCGGGAGTGTGTGATGGGACGTTATTGAGAGACGTTTATTCTGTGTGACAATGGATTGTGTGATTCGATGTTGTGGAGTGCGCCATTGAAGAATGTGGACGGAACTTCGCCTTGTGTGTGAACACTGTGGGGTGTGATTGAACGGTTCAGAGGGAGCTTCACTCTCTGACACGCCAAGAATTGTGTGATAAGATGGGAGGAAGAAGGTTCACGCTGTGTTAGACTAGGGTGTGTGCGATGGGACAATTTGGTGGCAGCTTCTCCTTCTGTCTGACCGGTGGAGTGTGTGATGGGGCCATGGAGAGAGAGATTCATTCTCCGTCTGATTGTGAGTGTGTGATCGGACGGTGTGCAGGGAGTTTAAGTCTCACCCCTCACTCCGTGTGTTTGTGATGGGACTCTGTGTTTGACAGTGCGTGCGTGTGATGGGAAGGTCTGGCTGGGCGGTGGGGGGTGAGTGCTTTTGGGATGGGATGTGCCGTGGTCATGATTGTGTCTTACACCAGCAACGGTGACGCGTGCCTGGACGGAATGCCGCCCCATATCTGAAACCAGCGTTGTTTGATTGGACGGTTCGGAGGGAGCTTCCCTCGTTCTCTGGCCCCTGTACTGTGTGACGTCACTGGCTAGAAGGCGCATTATACTCTGACTGACCACGGGAGTATGCGGCGGGATGGTGCAGAGACTGTCTCATTTCCTATCTGATCACGGGAGGGTTTATAGAGGTAGTGTAGAGGGTGGTTCACTCTGTGTTTGTCCGCAGTACTGTGTGATGGGAGAGTGTGCAGGGAGCTTCACTCCATAATTGACCAAAGGAGGGTGTGATAGTGCGGTGGAGTGAAAGCTTCAGACCGAGGTTGACCCCAGAGCTATGGGACAGTGTGGAAGGAGGGTCACTCTGTGTCTGACCCAGAGAATGTGCGATGGGACAGTTTGGAGAAAGCTTCACTCTGTACCTCACCTCGGCAGTGTGTGCCGGGACGGTGGGGAGGTAGCCTCAATCTCTGTCTAACCCGGCACTGTGAGGTCTGACGGTGCAGTGGGAGATTCACTCCCTCTCTGACACCAGGATCGTGTTTTCGGATGCTGTACAATGAACTTTTCTTTGTGTCTGACCCCGGGAGTGTGCGATGGGACAGGGAGGAGGAAGATTCACTCTGTGTTTGACCACAGGAGTGCGTGATGGGACAGGGAGGAGGAAGATTCACTCTGTGTTTGACCACAGGAGTGCGTGATGGGACAGGGAGGAGGGAGATTCACTCTGTGTCTGACCACAAGAGTGCGTGATGGGACAGGGAGGAGGGAGATTCACTCTGTGTCTGACCACAGGAGTGCGTGATGGGACCGTGTGGATGGAGGATCAGTACGTTTCTGACCCCTGGAGTGTGAGATTGGACGGTGTGGAGGAAACTTCATTCTGTACCTGATCGCGGGAGCGTATGATGGGGATGCTTGGAGGGAAATTCACTCTGTGTCTGACTCCGGGAGTGCGTGATGGGACGGTGCGCCGGGAGATTCACTCTGTATCTGACCCTGGGAGAGTGTGATGGGTCCACGCGGAGACAGATTCACTCTGTGTCTGACCCCGGGAGTGTGTGATGGGACGGTGTGGAGGGGGATTCACTCTGTGTCTGACCCCGGGAGTGTGTGATGGGACGGTGTGGAGAAGCTTCACTCTGTCTCTGAACCGGTGAGTGTGTGATGGGTAAGTGAGGAGGGATACCGATTCAATGCCTGACTCCGGGACGGACGGAGGGAGAATCACTGTTGCTTGTTTCTGAATTCCAGACCATGCTTGTTCCAAGGACTGGATCAGAAATGAAGACCGGCTTTATTTTCTATCCCCGTTTGCAATTCTCTACGGTGAGGCGAAGCAGCATTGTTGTAACTCAAAATCAATTCTTCTTGAAATAAATTCAACACAGGAAGTGGTATGTTTCTGATCGACGGAAGTTATACATATATATATATATATGTGTGTGTGTGTTTGTGTGTGTGTGTGTGTGTGTGTGTTTGTGTGTGTGTGTGTGTGTGTGTGTGTGTGTGTGTGTGTGTGTGTGTGTGTGTGTGTGTGTTTGTGTGTGTGTGTATATGTTTATATACACCAGAGTGAATCTTGTTTCACAGTCTCCCATCACACACTTCTCCCGGGATCATGCACACAGTGAAGCTCCCTCCACACCGTCCCATCACACACTCCCGGGGTCAGGCACAGTGTGAATCTCCCTCCACATCGTCCTACCACACAGTCCCGGGGTCAGACACAGAGTGAATCTCCCTCCACACCGTCCCATCACACACTCCCGGGGTCAGGCACAGTGTGAATCTCCCTCCACATCGTCCTACCACACAGTCCCGGGGTCAGACACAGAGTGAATCTCCCTCCACACCGTCCCATCACACACTCCCGGGGTCAGACACAGAGTGAATCTCCCTCCACACCGTCCCATCACACACTCCCGGGGTCAGACACAGAGTGAATCTCCCTCCACACCGTCCCATCACACACTCCCGGGGTCAGACACAGAGTGAATCTCCCTCCACACCGTCCCATCACACATTCCCGGGGTCAGGCACAGAGTGAATCTCCCTCCATACCGTCCCATCACATGTTCCCGGGGTCAGGCACAGGGTGAATCTTCCTCCACACCGTCCCATCACATGTTCCCGGGGTCAGACACTGAGTAAGGCTTCATGCATCTTGCCATCTCATTCTCCTGGAGTGAGATACAGATATAACTCCTTCTGCACTAGCCCTTCACACTCTCCCTGGGTCAGACATAAAGTGACACACCTGAAATTCAATCATTCATGATACTACTTTAATTTCACAGAATTTTGTTAACAAATTTGTCCAGGACCAAGGCAGTGCATTCTGGATTGGAAAATGCAAAGATGGGTGAGATTTGGGCTCTTGCATGTTCCTGAGAATAAAATGAGTCGTGAGATTGATACAGGTTGCGAGAGTCGAGTGGGCGGTAGGTTTAGTTTGCGGTCTGGCACAGGCTGCGGGAACGTTTGCGGACTATGGTGCTCTTTTGGGAACTGACCGACGTTGTTTGAGAGTGTGAAGGGGTGGCAGTATGTTGGGGTGTACTTTGGGTTCAGACACAGATCTGTGGGGAGAGAATGATTCAGTGGGAGTACTCTGGGCACAAAGTCACGTCCGTGGAGTGCATGGGACGTGGGAGATGTTTTGATGATTGACACAGGTCTCTAAGAAGAGGGTTGAGCAGTGGGATTATTTCGGGGACTTCGGGTGCTGTGGGGAGAGAGTCAGCCAGTGGGTGTACCTTGGACTGACACTGATCGGTGGGGTGGAAGTGGTGAGTGTGAGTACTTAGACAGATAACACAGTTCTGTGGGGAGACATTAAAGACGTGGGAACATTTTGAGGACTGACATGGGGCTTTGGGGGACACTGGCGCTATAGGAATATATTGGGGACTGACACGGAGCTGTGAGGAGAATGTTGGGTACTGTTATTATTCTGGTCACTGAAACCGATCTGTGGGGAGATAGTGAGGGAAGGGATTACTTTGGGGTCTGACGCAGGGCTGCAGAGAGAGAGAGTGGGTCAGTTTGAGTATTCCGGTTACTGTAAGGGGGGATGTGGGAGATTTTGGGGTGCCACAGGCCAATGGTGAGGGAGGGCGTCTGGGATGTAGGGGATTGACACACAGCTGCCAGCTGGAGGTGCATTGAAATTCTTTACCCCTCCCTGATAGGAAAATGGCCACGAATGTCGTGTACCAGATGAAATCTTGAGGCTTCGAATGCAGTACATGTGAATGGTTCGGCGAGTTTGAGATTTGCACTGAGTTTCGTCAGCGCTTCATCTGTGAGAATTCTGCACATTTATGCCCAGGGATTTCTGACCAGATCCAGATTCTCTGTCAACAGGCAGTGGGTCCGACTTGAATCAAATGATAATGCGCTCTTTCTAACCCATTTCCTTCTCTGACTCACATTAACCCATCCGCTCTGCCCCTTACCCTTACCCTGTTTTCCTCTTTCCCTCTATCGCAATCTTACCATCTCACCCTCTCTTTACCCTCGTCCCGATAAACTCTCTCTCTCATCCCTCTCCACTCTCGGCTCCTCCATTTCATTTGCATTTTTCTACCCCCCCCCCCCACCACGACTCTCGCCTCCCTTCCTCCCAACTCTTCCCCCTTCTATCCCGGTCTCTCCCTCGATTCTCTATTCCCCCTCTACACACTCTCCGCATTCCTCTTGTTCCCTTGACTCTACACCACTCGCTCTCCCGCTTCTGTCTTCAGCTACTCTCACCTTAATCATATTCGTCAATGTTCTCGTACCCGCGCCCTGGGGAAATAGAGTGTATGCATTCGCCTTAGCCGTGCCGCTTGTAGTTTTATACAACTCTATGAGGTCACTGAAAGAAGTCTCAGAATTCCCATCCTCGCTCCATTACTGAGTCCCCCCTGTCCCGACAGCATCCTTGGAAATCTCCCTCTGCAATCTTTCCAGTTCGTTGAGATTTTTCTTGGAGCAAGGCAAGCAGAACTGAACTCCATACTCCAAGTGCGGCCTGACCGACGTCATCTGCAACTGCAACGTGACCTCCGACTCCCGGACTCAGTGTCCTGACTGATGAAGGCCAGCGTGACAAATGTCCTGTCCACCTGTATCGCAACTTTTCTACCGGATTCACGGTCTGATTTATTATCTGTGACTTAGACCACCTGAGATTTGTTATTTCGAAAGATCAGTAGCGCGCAAATATGTACAATTAATGTCAAATGGAAAAAGCTAATAAATGCCGCAAAAATGTGGAGGTGGTGCTGATGCGTTCAAGAATATGCTGGCGGAGGGGAAGAAGGTGTTCCTGGTTCATGGAGTTTTCAGTCTCCTGTTCGTTGCCAACCCTCCTTCCCACCCGACCATACCCGTCACCGTCATCCATGACATCCCCTACAGCCCTCCCCGTTTACCCCACCGCCATCTACTTCTACAAACCCTGTCTAAATCACCCCTCCATCCCCTACACTCCGTGCCGCCTCCGTTATCTCCTCCTTCCTCAAATCCTCTCCCCGTCTCCCTGACGCGCTCCATCCCCTGCAGGTCTACCACGATTCTATTAATCCTCTTCCTGCTCGACCCGTTTCCCTCTCTCTCAATTTATATGGATATTTGGGGAGTAAGGGGGAGAAGTAACCTCTGTTGTTTCTCCATCCAGCCCCCTTCCTCCAGATATCGATCTCTCGCTTCTGAGCCTCTGCAATGTGCTGTGTGAACAGGCCGATCGTTTGGATCGATAACAATTCATCCCAGTGACCGCTATCTCACCACCATATCCGTGCTCCCGACAAAACCAACCCTTCTTCCAATTCCATCCTGTTCCCTGCACACTTCCGGAACAGAAACGCATACACATTCTACGAGCCGGCACACAATTCAAGACTTCAGGATCGGCAGAGTTTTGGGGATTGGTGAGAGGGAAGCTTCGGAACATCGTAGTTTCTGAAGGGACCCTGGGGCAGTGAGCTTCAATTTGTGCGCTAGGACGGTCCGGAGAAAGCGTCACCCAGTGTCTAAATTCAGGAGAGTGTGATGCGACTGTGTGGAGGGAGTTTCACTCTGTGCCTGTCCCCGGGAGTGAGTGTGGAGGGAGCTTCACTGTGTCTGACCCCGGAAGTGTATGATGAGACGGTGTGGACGGAGATCCAGTCTGTGTCTGAACCTAGACGTGTTGAATGGGATGGTGTGGAGAAATTTTCACTGTGTGTGTGTGCGTGTGTGTGTGTGTGTGTGTTTGTGTGAGTGATGAGCCAGAATAGAGGGATAGAGCAGCGGGAAATTGGTTTTGAGCGGAAATAAGAAGGTTTCTATCTTTGAATCTTCAAGGAGGAAGCTTGGGTGAGAGAAGACACAGAACTGTTGGTGGATTTGTTTACTGTTTAATTATTGCTTCTTTCTTTATATTCGCAAGGTCAGAGCAGTAGCAATGTCTGGCCAGACAGTTGAATACTCCTTTGTGAGATGTGGGAAGGCAGGGAGTCCTCAAGAGCTCCTGACAACTTCACTTGTAGGAAGGCTATCCAGATGCACCTTCTAACACACTGTGTTACAGAGTTGGATCTGAAACTAGATGAACTCGGGATCATTCGGAAAGCCGAGGGGGTGATAGGGAAGACATACAGAGATGTATTTGCACCTGATGTGTAGGATACAGGAAACTGCGTGAGAGCCAGGAAGGTGAAAGAGACCCCTTGTGGACAACCCGCTCAATAACAGGTAGACCACTCTGGATACTTCTGGATGGGAGGAGATAGGTGCAAATTACCAAGCCGGGGAAAGTCTCACCGGTCAGGTGCCAGGCACTGACTGTGGTTCTGTGTCTTAGAAATGAATAGACTGAGATATGGTGAGCTGTATTGATAGGGTTGTCTTTGTTGGGGAAGTCGAAATAAAAACTATTGTGGAAGAGAACGAGATTCCTCGATGGAATGCTGGCGTTATCGTAAGGGAGCCAGATCCACAAACTTGTGTATGTGCAGGTGTGCCCAAAATTAGAAAGTACATTCAGCCTAAAATGTGGCTAAAATGTTAGGATTGGAACGAGATGCTCAGATATGTGAATCACTGGGATCTCTTCCCCGGAAGGTGCGTCGTCTATAGTTGAGACGGTTTCATTTCATTTCAATTCAATTCATTTTAAGCTTAATTGCAATTTCAGCACACATTACCGCCAGGGCCAAACTACTAAACGAAATACCAACTGTCACACGAGGCACACAGCACATATAATATGTATAAAATAGAAAGATTAGAAGCATATATGAAATACTTTAACGCTTTATGTACACGGCCGCACAAGCGTGCATTTACATATATAAACAGTTTCAGGTTCTAGGCGCATTAAAAACCACCGAAATCTACAAACTACAACAACCGAGCTTGCCAAGCGAACGCTGGGGGACAGCACAGAGCCCTGCCCGGAGGCCGCACCACACCGCCCCTCGTTGTGAAGCTCCTTCATTTCCTCCGCCATCTGGCAACCTGTCAATTTACAAATGAACCGGAGTGAACCTAATATCCCAGCGCGAATGTTTGCCATTAAAAAAAAAGTGTCGTTGTGTTGTTTAAGATCGAGTTGCAGGGGGAGAATAACCAGAATGATTGTACAGATAGTGGAATCATTGTTGGACGATGTTGTTAAGACCTCAGACAAAGTCAGGAAGCAACAAGGCTGAGCCCTTTGAGACTCATGTTCTGAGCTGCCTCCGATTCAATGTAGGAAGTATTGAACGAAAGGCAGATGAGCTCAGGGTAGGGGCCAACGACTGGAAACATGATGGTTTAGCCATTTGTAAGATTTTTTTTAGCAGGAGGGGCAAGTCTGTTATCTCACCCTTCCAGTTTACCACTGTTTTGGTTGTTCTAATGTATATGTAGTTTAGGCTGAGGCGAGTTTTTCGAGGTGAACTGAGGAATAAGAGAGGTATGAACTCCTGATTATCGACCACCGGGAGTCTTACCAGCAAAGATAGAAGTATCCGTTGGAGTCTGTTACGATTTTCAAAACAGTGTTTATTAATCAAATATACAAATCAATATCAAAAATGCAAATATACAGATAATCCACGTTAGCAATACTATACCTAAAAGTGTGGGTATAATAATAATCAAGCTCTATCGTTGTCTAGGGGATAATTCATTAACATGGGAAAGTATAAATTTCAGTTCCGTTCATGAAGGCTGAGGTAGTTGTTGGTTCTTTTGTTGTAACCGTTGGAGGGAAAGATCGAGAGAGAGAGAGAGAGAGAGAGAGAGAGAGAGAGAGAGAGAGAGAGAGAGAGAGAGGGAGAGGGAGAGAGAGAGAGAGAGAGAGAGAGAGAGAGAGAGAGAGAGAGAGAGAGAGAGAGAGAGAGAGAGAGAGCGATCAAAAGGTTGAGCTACAGTCAATCAAACCTTTTATTTTCTGGATCCGTCGATATGTTGTTGCGGCCATTCAGGTATGACCCCTCTGTCCTTTAGCTAGACCGTTCTTCAATGGTGTACTCGTCACCTAGGCAAGGGTGGACACACAACCAAGCCCCCACCGGCCTCGCTATAAACACTGTTTGTTAAAATTGACCGATTCACACTGTTCGTTAAAATTGACCGATTCTTCGTTCGGTCTCCGATGCCCCTCACTTTTTTTGTGGGTTCCAACATTTAAGCAGTGCTCACTAGTGTGTCCTACTCACGGGGTCTCAGGTGTCAATCAGTTTTGAAAGGCTTAGTGCATCAAACCAGCCCACTCCAGCTGTCCACTGAGGAATTTTAATGAACAAAATAGGACCAAGTAAACAGCCCTCTCCAAAAGACATAACAGTAAATCAATGGCTTCTCTCCTCCCTCTTATCAGCAGTAGATGATTCAATTTGTTTTCCTCTTATCTGTGTGTCTCTCTCATTCTCTCTCATGAGCAGCGTGGTAACAGTAACGGTTTGTGAATCTCCCAAGCGGGAGACCTGGGCATCTCTGCAACCTTCTGCCCATCAGAGCAGTTCATCCTTGGTAACGTGGGCACAAGCAGTGTGGACAGTCGGCATTTCTTTCTCTGAGGAGGGCCTTTAAAAGGCCAGAGGGCATATAGTTCATTAGAAAGGAAGAACAGTAACTCAATATTTCCTTCTTGCACTGTTTCTGCAGTGTGTAATTTAGTGGATGTTCTGTATATTTTCCCAACACTGCTGCTGTAAAGACACACTTTAGTCAGATAGTGATGTTAAACCTGACTCAGAATGTTCAGAGAAGATGTGCGTTCAAGTCAAGTCACTTTTATTGTTATTTCGACAATAACTGATGGTACAGTATACAGTAAAAACGAGACAGCGTTTTTCAGGACCATGGTGTTACAAGACAGCACAAAAACTAGTCTGAACTACGTAAAAAAAAACAACGAAGAGAAAGCTACTCTAGACTACACACCTACCCAGGACTGCATAAAGTGAACAAAAAAAGTGCAGGCATTACAATAAATAATAAACAGGACAATAGGGCAGTAAGGTGTCAGTCCAGGCTCTGGGCATTGAGGAGTCTGATAGCTTGGGGGAAGAAACTGTTACATAGTCTAGTCGTGAGAGCCCGAATGCTTCGGAGCCTTTACCCAGAAGGCAGGAGGGAGAAGAGATTGTTACAAGTTTTGATTTGAATACTCATCGCAGTGAATGAATGCAAGTGGCGGTGGAGGATGCAGATGTGATAGAGGTTATTAGATACCAGATGAATGTGTGGAGAATGGAGTTATGCAGACCTAGCTCAGGTTGAAAGGATTGATTTGACAAGGCATACAATGAGGATGTCCTTAGGTTCAGAAAAGCACATTGAGCAGCAGGGCCTGATTTCCTGCTGTACCGTTCTATGTTGTTGAGACCACGTCTGGAAAACTCTGAGCATCTCTGATCGGCCGCCTCTGGAAGGACTTGATTCACCTAAAAGCCGGAGTAAGAATTCACGGCTTTCGTTGCGGGGACCGGAGTACTCGAGCCGGAGGCGATGCAACACCAATTCTTCTCTCCGTCGCCACAGGCCCCGCTGTAACGATATCATGGGATAATGAAAAGGGTGCCCAACATAGAACATATCACATAGAAATCTACAGAACATTAAAGACCCTTCGGCCCACAATGTTGTACCATCCATGTAACCTGTTCTGGAATCTACCTAAAATTCCCTACCGCATACCCGTCATTTTTTATCTAAATACTTAACTGTCGAAAAGATCCTTAATAGTCCCTAAAAGTCACTGTGCCCGCAGTCTATTGCACGGACCCACCAAACTCTGTGTGAATAAACTTAACCCTGACATCCTCCCACACCCCGCCCCCGGACCTACTGCCAAACACCTTAGAAGTACGCCCCCTAGTGTTAGCCATTTCACACCACGGACAAAGCCTCTGGCCATCCACACGATGAATACCTTACATCATCGAATAGATCTCTCTCATCAACCGTCGGTCCAAGGAGAACAGGTCGTGTTCACTCAACATATTTCATCAGGAATACGCTTCCATCCAGGCAATATCCTTACGAATCTCCTTTGCACTCTAATTGATCCACATCCTTCCTGCGTGAAATGAAAAGAAATGGGGTCTACCTAAGTTCCTATTTAACCTTAACTGTACATCCACGTTCTCGAACTCAATTCCAGGGTTGATGAAAGCTCACCGACCAGACGATTTCTTCACATTGACTTCCTGCGCAGCCTCTTTGAAAATCTTATGGATGGACAAGGATCCCAATTTCTCGCTGATATTCCACAATGCCAAGAGTCTTATCATTAATATTATATTATGTACTCAAATTTGATGTACCGAAATGAACCGCTTTATACATACCTGGGTTGAACTCCATCAACCGCTTCTCAGCCCAGCTCTGCAACATATCGACGTCCCGCTGTAATTTCTGACCACCCTCCAGACTAGCCACAACACTGCCAATTGCTGTGTCATTAGTAAGCGTACTAACACACCCCTCTACTTCCTCTTCCAGGTCATTTACAAAATTCGCAATAAGGAGAGATCCCAGAACAGATCTCCGCGGATCACAACTGGTCACTATATCCCAAGCAGAATACAAACCATCTATAACCACCCTTTGCCTTCTGTGGGCAAGCTAATTCAAGGTAAACATGGCACGTCTCATTGGATCCCATGCCTCCTTAATTTCTGAATGAGCCTCGCGTGGGGGACATTATCAAAAGCCATACTGAAATCCACGTATACTACCTCCATTGCCCTAACTTCATCAATGAATGTAGTTTCATTGTCTGATAATTCTATCAGGTCTGTAATGCACGACATGTCCTTGAAAAAGC